>NC_061836.1:10680589-10685934 GCF_019202785.1 Penaeus chinensis
GGAAGAAGCCGAACTGCCGCCTCCGTTTCACAGAACGAATTCTCGCCGTCGCGCTGGAGACGGACAGACCCCCCCTATCCTCCATCTCCTCCCTCCTACTCCTCTTCTCCTCTCCCTACTCCTCCATTCCTCCTCCTACTCTCCATCTCTCCTCAGCCTACTCCTCCATTCTCCTCCTCCTCATCCTCATCTCCTCACTCCTCCTCCTCCATCTTCTCCTCCTTCCTCCTCCATTCCTCATCCTTTACTCCTCCTATCTCTCCTCCTACTCCCTCCATCTCCTCCTCCTCCTCCTCCATCTCTCCTCCTCCTCCTCCTCTCCTCCTCCTCCTCCTCCATCTCCTCCTCCTACTCTCCTCTCTTCTCAGCCATCTCCTCCTCTCCTCAGCCTCATCTCCTCCATTCCTCCTCCTCCTCCTTCCTCCATCTCTCCTCCCTCATCTCCATCTCTCCTTCGCCTCATCTTCTCCAACTCTTCTTCATTCTCCTCCTCCTCCTATCCTCTCTTACCCCTCCTCCTCCCCCTCCTCCTCCTCCTCCTTCTCTCCTCCTCTCCATCTCCTCCTCCTCTTTCTCGTCCATCTCCTCATCCTCCATCTCCTCCTCCTTCTCCTCCATCTCTTCTTCTTCCTTCCTCCTCTTCCTCCTCCATTCTCCTCCTCCTCCTCCTCCTACTCCTTCATCTCCTTTCCTCTTCCTCTCTATCTCCTCCACTTCCTCTTCTCCATCTCTCCTCCTCCTCTCCTCTCTCCTCCTCTCCTCCTCCTTCCTCCTCTCCTCCTCCTCCTCCTCCTCCTCCTTCTCTTCCTCTCCCTCCTCCTCCTTCTATTCCATCTCCCCCTCCTCCTCCTTCTCTTCCATCTCCCCCTCCTCCTCCTTCTCTTCCATCTCCTCCTCCATCTTCTCCTCCTCCTCCATCTCCTCCTCCTCCTCCTCCATCTCCTCCTCCTCTTCCATCTCCTCCTCCTCTTCCATCTCCTTCTCCTCTTCCATCTCCTCCTCCTCCTCCTCCTCTTCCATCTCCTCCTCCTCCTCCTCCTCTTCCATCTCCTCCTCCTCCTCCTCCTCCTCCTCTTCCCCCTCCCCCTTCCCATCCCCTACCCCTTAACTGCTCCCCCCCCCCTTCTTTTTCGACCCCCACCCAACCCCCACCCAGTACACATTTAGTACATCGGTCAACTTGTTCGAGCAGCCATTCTTGTCCCTGAGAGATGAGACCGGCAGATCGGGCGCCCATTGTATGTACTCATGGTATCCCCCCCCCCCCCCCTTCACCCTCTGCTTCCCTTTCCCTCCTCCTTCTCTCCCCCTCCCGATCTCTCTGACTCGTGTTCCCTCTCCCTCTCTTTGTCTTCCCTTTACGCTCCTACTCTTCTCCTCATCCTACTCTCCTACGCTTTTCCCCACTCCCGCTCTCTCACTCCCTCTTCCCCTCCCTCTCCCTCACCCATCTCTCTCTCTTCTTTTCTTCTTTCCCTTCCCTCCTCTCTCTCTCTTTCTCTTTCTCTTTCTCTTTCTCTTTCTCTTTCTCTTTCTCTTTCTCTTTCTCTTTCTCTTTCTCTTTCTCTTTCTCTTTCTCTTTCTCTTTCTCTTTCTCTTTCTCCCTTGTTTCCTCTCTCCGATCGTCCGCGCTACAAGCCGTTTTCCTCCCCCGCTTCACAGATCACTTGTCGGCGTCAAACCCCATTGTCCTTCGCTCCCTGTCCTCTCCGTCTCGCCTCTTTATTCCTTTTATCTCCCTTTTCTCTGTCTCTCTATTTATCCCACCCCTTTTCACCCATTTTCTCCTTTTCCTCTCAGTTCAGTTCTTCTCACTCATTCTACTTCCACCTCCCTTTCTCTCATATTTCACTCCCTCATCCTCCGTCCATCTTCACCTCCCTCATTCTCTTTCCACTTTCCCCCTTCCTTTCCTTCAGTTTTCTTCTACCTTCTCCTTTTCCCTGCTTCATTCTCCCTCCACTTTCCCCTCCCTCACTCTCCTTCCACCTTCCCCTTACTCCTTTCTCCTCTACCCTTTTCCATTCCTTGCCACCTTCCACTTTCCCCTCACTCATTCTCCCTCTATCTTCCCCTCCCTTCCCATTTCCCTCTCCTTGCCGTTCTTCCACCTTCACCACCTCGTTCTCCTTCCTCCTTCCCCTTTCTCCTACCCCATTCTCCCTCCCTCTTCCCCTCCCTCCTTCTCTCTCTCTCATCCCCTCCCTCATTCTCCCTCCCTCATTCTCCCTCCCTCTTCCCCTCCCTCATTCTCTCTCTCTCTTCCCCTCCCTCCTTCTCTCTCTCTCTCTCTCCTCCTCCTCGTCCCGTCTTCTTGCCTCGTACACAGAGCCAACAAACGGTTATTACTCGTGTCACTTCATTCGCCGCAGATGAACCAAATGCCTTATCAAGATGAACAACAAAAGGAATACCGATCCAATAAGAACTTCTCTGCGGGGGTTGGGGGAGGGGACAGGAGGAGTGAGGAGGGGAGGAGGGGAGGAGGGGGAAACGGAGGAAGAGGAGGAGAATGGGTAGGAGGAGAAGGAAAGGAGAAAGAGGAAGAGGAAGGGAAGAAGGAAAAGAGTAGGGAGGAGGAGGTGGAGGAAGAAGGATAAGAGGAGGAGGAGGAGGAGGAGGAGAGGAGGAGGAGGGGAGGAGGAGGAGGAGGCGGAGGAGAAGGAAGGAGAAGGAGAAGGAGAAGGAGAAGGAAGGCAGAGGAGAGGAGGAGAGGAGGAGAGAGGAGGAGGAGGAGGAGGGAGGAGGGAGGAGGAGGAGCCGACGGTCGGGGTTCTTAAGGAGGAGGACAAGGATGAGGAGGAGGAGGAGGAGGAGTAGGCGGCGGAAGAGGAAGTGGAAGAGGGAAAGGATGAAGAAGAGGAAGAGGAAGAGCAAGAGCACGAGGAAGGCGAAGGCTGTAGTTGACAGTAGTGTAGAAGAGTGATGAAGTAGAAACGAGGAAGGAGAAAGAGAGAGAAAGACCATAAGAAGGATGGAAAATGGAAAGATAGAAAGAAAGCCATGGTTACGAGACGAAAAGCGTAGCGATAAAAAGAAAAAGTGGAGAGCAGCAACCAGGCCGAGGGGATTTTTTGTCGCATCAGCTGGCGTGTTTTAGTAACTGATCGCCTTCGCTGGCCTGGAGCTCTCTGGAAGAAGGAGGAAGATAGGGATGTAAGGCGACTCTCTTCTTCTATTTCTTCTTCTTCCCTCTCTCCCCCCTCCCCCTTTTTCCTTCTCTCGAGACGGAAGGAAGGACGCCTTGCCAAACTTTATCATGGTCTTCCACGGAAATCTTCCTCGTCTCCTTCAGGTCGACTTAGATCGGCGGCGAGGAGCGTCCATTTAGCCGATACTGGTGTAAACTTTGCTTTGACGTTCAGCCTGAGATTTCCCTGAGATACGCTTTTATGGTATTGGGGGGAGGGGAGAGATGATATATTAGGTAGACAGGTTGAAGGGGTAAAAAGATAACGTAATATGCCTGTTTCTGCATATCTACTAACAACAACAACAGGAACACACACACTGATAGAAATATATAATATATATATATAAAAAATATATATATATATGTAATATATACAACACATATATATATATATTATATAATATATATATATATATATATATATATATATTTATGTATACACAAATACACACACACACCACACATACACAACAACACACACACACACACACAACCCACACAACACACACGCACACACACACACACACAAATATATATATATAAATATATTAATATATATATATATTCATTATATATATCATATCTATGTATATATATCATATATTCATATATAATATATATATATATATCTATATAGATTTATATATATATATATATATATTGTTTGTGTGTGTGTGTGGTGTAGATAAATAAATAAATAAATTTTTATATATATATATATGTATTTTTTATATCGATATTTATATATATATTATATACCTACATCCTCTCTCTGTATATTGAGAAGTATAGTTGACTAAAATCATTATTAGTTGATGTAATGAAGACACATATGGTTCGTCTAAAGCCAAAAAAATCTACTTTGTTCCAAAAAGGAGTGTCGGGGGGGGGGGGGGGGTTAACAGGAAGAAGCAAACACATCCGTGAAGAGGAAAGACGGAGAGATAGGTTGAAGGAAAGGAGAGTCGATAGGGGTACATTAGTTGAGGAAGAGGAAGTGGAAATGGATGTTGGAGGATGAGGAAGATGAGGGGAAGAGGAGGTGAGGGGAAGAGGATGATATAGCGGAGGAGGCGGAAGAGGAGGAGGAGGGAGGAGGAGGAGGAGGAGGAGGAGGAGGAGGAGTGAAGGAGGAGGAGGGGAGGTTGAAGGAGGAGGAAGAGGAGGATGAGGAGGGGAGGAGGTGGAGGAGGAGGAGGAGGAGAGGAGGAGAAGGTGGTGGGGGAGGAGGCGGAGGAAGAGGAGCGGTTGAAGAGGAGGAGAAGGAAGAGAGGCGGAGAGGGAGGAAGAGAGGAGGTGGAAGGAGGAGGAACAAGGAGGAGGAGAAGGAGGAGGCGGAGGAGGAGGAAGAGGAGGAGGAGGAGGAGGAGGGTAGGTGGAGAGGGAGGAAGAGAGGGAGGGGGAAAGGGAGGTGGATGTGGGTTTGAGTTATATAATGATGTGAGTTGTGAGTGCCATGGTTGTGATGCATTGCATACGGTTATGATCCCAGTATTTTGTACGTATATTGTGATAATTATGTGATTATATTATACACACTGCTTTTGCGTGATAGGTTATACCCATGTTAAATATAGAAGGTTACGTTTAGTTTATATTGCTTGTGTAGCATATAACCATGTGAAAGGGCGAGATTCTCTGTACGATTTATAGAGTACAAAATTTTATTTTGTCTCTGTAAATCACACGTCGGCAGTAGTAAAACACTCGCAGACGGAGCCGGGCTAGCGTTGTGGGGCAGTAGAAACAGGAAGAGTTCCTATTAAATTTGTCAGAGATGATCTCCAATGAACCTACTTTAGTTTTCAGCGGTGTTCTATTACCTTCAAGCATCATAGAGAAACACCAAGCAAACATAGAAGAGAACAGAGGAGTGGGGGTGGAGGAGAGGTGGAGGAGGAAGGAGGTAGGAGGGGCGGAGGAGGAGGAGGAGGAGGTGGAGGAGAAGGAGGAGGAGGAGGAGGACGGTGGAAGGGGGAGGAGGAGGAGGAGGAAGAGAGGAGGAGGGGCGAGGAAGAGGAAGCGGAGAAGAGATGGATGAAGAAGAAGGGAATGACGATCAAATATCTTTATAGTTGGAGAGAAGGGCGTTATATAAAGAAAATACTTATTGTATATAATAAATATCTACGAACTGATTAAATATGTATTT
>NC_061836.1:10711034-10716034 GCF_019202785.1 Penaeus chinensis
GGATCATTGGTAATGCTCTATGACGCCCGGTTTCGGCTTACATTGCTCCATTGTCTTTATCTTCCATTAAACTTTTATTTCATTTTCTTCTCGTAAACCCTCAGCAGCTGAAAACTCTTTCATGATCTCAGTTTCATGGCACAGCAGCCGAGAAATTTGATTCATTAAGGAGAAGTTGACTTATTTTTTTCCAACGTTAATCGCTAATGCGCTGAGTGCCTCTTAAAGTTCTTAAGCTAATCTTTCCTCTTAAACGCAGATGCGCGCGGCTCCACTAAAATGTTCATGGTGTGTTCATGGGTAAGCTCATGTGAATAAACGCACAGGTATAGACTTGGCGAATTTATGCACCTACACAGGCTCTTACAGCCTTCAATATTGGATTTTGTAACAGCGTCCGCAATATTGCATTCTGCAACACAAAAAGGACATGCACTGCAACAAATGGACATATTGTTACGCTCTGGAAAATAGCTATTAATAAATAGTTTCCTGAATGGAGATGCGAAGGAAACACATAAGAATTCCACACCTTAGCGAGACAATTTATCCCGCAGAAGTCGTCGACGAAGGTTGGGGCGCTTCCCCGCCATCGGCCCAGCTGGGTCCGATCAAGAACACTGACCAATATTTACGGCGGCGTATCACGTGGTTTCACATAAAATATTCATGGATAAAATTCCGGCGGGAACTTCCCCACAGAAACGAAATTTTTGATAATACTGGATCACTTGTTTAACTTTTCAGCTTATGATGATGGAAGAGCACTGAGGATAGGCGGGGGATCAAGTCTCACACTGCTTGGCGCGCCATCTGGTTTGCCTCGTTAGTATTAGCGCGCGTGAGGAGGGATTTCTCGCGGGGCGGACAGCCCTCCTCGAAGCCTTTTTTGATGTTTAAAAGTTACGAGAATGATCCGTCTTTCTCATGACTGATGGCTCCTTGTCCATTACCTGATCATGACTGATGATAAGCAGCAAATTGGCGGCAGATCTCCTCGGTGCTGAACAAAAAAAGGGAATGGGAAATCTTGCGGCGTTATTGGGTAACTGTCGAGCGCGATACTGAAAGAAAGCCCAGCTCTCCGTGATTTAGCGGGCCTTCTGAAGTTGTTTATTTTAGTTATACCAGGCAATAACAGATGGCGCTAACGTTATTCATACGTTAACAATATTTAAGTAAATGTTTGCCAGTGAGAGACATTAACTGGTGATTAATTATGTCACCCCTTATGATAATCTTCTATAATTGTATAATTTGAAGAGCATAAGCTGTATAATAAAGAGAGAGAGAGAGAGAGAGAGAGAGAGAGAGAGAGAGAGAGAGAGAGAGAGAGAGAGAGAGAGAGAAGAGAGAGAGAGAAAGAGAGAGAGAGAGAGAGAGAGAAAGAAAGAGAAAGAGAGAGAGAGAAAGAAATCGAGGCAAATTTGTGACAACAATAAAACTACAACATAGCCCACATGATCCCGGATTTTCTCGCAAATGTTTTGTATTTGACGATCGGGTCCGTCCAACAACTCGCCCCTGCCCCCTAACTCCCTTCCTCTCCCCCAACCCCCTACCCTGGAAGAATGTGGCCTCTCCCCCTTCCCCCCCACACATATCGAAAATCCCCCCCGCTGTTTTCCCTTCACTCGGTCATATTAAAGTCTCTCAAACTCTGAATCCTCTATCGATCTCACTCCATCGAAATATTAACTCCTATTCCTCCCACCCTTACCCATCAAACTTTACACTTCCCACTTTCTATTCCCATACCTTAACTCATCGCACGTTGGCCCTATCCCCTGCTTCCCTCATCCCCCTCCCCCCCCCCCCAACCCATCGAAATTCGACCCCCACCCCTTCCTTCGGAATTGTGGCTTTTCCCCTCCCTACCCCTTTCCTTCCTACCCCACCCCCTCTCTCTTAGTTCTTTCCCCTACTTTATCGCGTCTCTAACATAAAATCCTGCCCCCCCCCCCCTTCACTATCCCCTTTCCAAATTACCCCCATTGGATTATCACTTTTCCGGCTTTTCCCTTCCTCCCATTTCTTTGAGAATCCATCCTCCCCCCATATCTAATCTGAATAAAACCCTTAATATATTCCATCCGACTTCCATCTACTCCTCTCAATCTTTGCCCCACTTCCTTCCCCTTTCCCTCTACCATCTTCCGATCTCTAATCCTTTCCTTTCTCTCCCTCCCATCTATTACCTTCCTCTCTCCCTCCCATCTATTCCCTTCCTCTCTCCCTCCCATCTATCCCTCCCTATCACTTATCTTTCTCTCCTTTCCATTTATCCTATTCCCCTCTCACCTCCTCCCTCCCCTCTCTTTGCACCTCTCCACCCTTTTCCTCCTTTCTCCCCCACCCTTCGTCCATCCATCTCCTTCACCACTCTCCTCCCTTTTCTCCTTCCTCTTTTTCCTTTCTCCTCCTCACGCCTTCCACACCGCATGCCTCATCCCTCTCCTCCTGTTTCTTCCCGTCTTTTCCTATTTCTGCTAAACCTCCACCCGAAACCCCGCCTCCTCACCCCCTCTGCCCACACGTCAAAAGGTCGTTTCGCTCTGGGCATCCGAAGATCCTCCCCTTTACCCCCTATACCCACCCGTAGCCCCGCCCCTCACCCTCTATGCCCGCACGTCAATAAGTCGTTTCGCTCTGGGCATCCGCAGCCCCGCCCCTCACCCTGTATGCCCACACGTCAATAGGTCGTTTCGCTCTGGGCATCCGAAGAGCCGCCCCTTTACCCCCTATACCCTCCCGTAGCCCCGCCCCCTTCTCCTGTCAGCGGGACGGGCGGAGACTCATGTCTGTCGTTTTCTTTAAGAGCGGAGTCATTAGTGATCGTTGTAATTCGGAGATTTTCCCGCAGCCATTCGTCTATGCTTCGCCGACCTTCCTTTTCCTCTCTACACTTCTTTATTTATTTACTTATATATTTCTTATTTTATTCCTTTTGAAATTGAATATGAATCTCTCTCTCTCTGTCTAACATTTTACAAAAAAAAAAAAAAAAAAAATGTAACGGAGATGAAAATGTATTAGAGACAAAACAACTAAGGAAAAAAAAAAAAATCTCAGATAGAAAGACGTGGAAACACCCCCCCCCACCCCACCCCACACACCCTTCCCTCACCACATCGATCACTGCAGATAGATATGAGCGGCGAATGCGTAGCGGCGCCGCATTCCACGTCTCGGGTGTCCATAATTAATCTGCAATTGCTTATATTCCGTCTGCAATTCATTCACTAATCTATCTATGTGTTAGATGTTTTGTTTACTTGATCTACGTATTTATTTGTTTATTTGTTCATTTGCTTGTTTCGTTTTCTTTTAAATTTTATTCACTCTTTCTCTTTTTGGTCTTGCGTTCGTTTATTTGTTCTTTTATTTCTTTATATGTTCCTTTATTTGCATATTTGTTACTTTGCTATTTAAATTTCGATTTATTCTTATTTGTTTTCCTTTATTAATTTACAATTCATATATATTCATTTAATTACTAATCTATTTGTTTTAACTTTCATTAACAATTTGCTTATTTAATAAAATCTGTCTCTTCCCTTATTAATAATATTCAATACGAAAAACACTACACTAGATAAACAAAAAAGCAAAAAAAAACAAAAACAATACGAAAATTCTTACAATACCGTAAAGACGTAATGGCAAGGATCAAAAAAGATTTTCCTTCAAAATCTCCCCGTTAGGAGCGTTATCATCGAATTATTGGTTATAAAAAGGATACCTTAATGAAGAAAGATAAATTATATAGAATAGCTCTTTTTAAATCTTCTCCAGATTTTGATTTATAAGATTTGGCACACACGCTTATAAACACACACACACACACACACACACACACACACACACACACACACACACACACACACACACACACACATACACACACACACACACACACACACACATACATATTTACCCACATTTATGTGTGTCTGTGTGTAAATGTATGAATGTATACATATATGTATGTCCCAACACAGAAAAAGAGAGAATTAGCAAAAATCGTTCTTCCTAAATTGCCCCCAGCCTTCGCCAGACGTGTCATAACGGACGCTCTCGTTATAACAAAACAACCAACTCGTTCATGAAACAGCTCAGTATTCTCTTTCCCTCTCGGGGCCTTCATCAGCAGCGAGAGCAAGACGCGAGCGGCAGCCTTACCGGACTACGCAATAGATCTCCGCTTTATTGGACCAAAACTTGAAGCTGATTGAGTGGGCGTGACGTGGCTGCAAAGTGCCAGTCCTCGGGGCTCTAAAGAAGATGATGATAATAATTCTAATGGTATTAATGGTAATGATGATGATCGTAATGGCCGTAGTAGTGGTCATGATAGAATTAATGATCATTATAAGCATATTGGTGCTTGGAATGATGACGATGATATTGATCACATAATGATAACATCAACTATAATAATGATAACAATAATAATGATAATATTGATAATACTAATAATGATGATTAATATTATAATTTCAATTGTACCTATAATCACAATTATGATAATAATAATAATAATGATAATAACAAAACCACAATAACAACAACAAAAACAATAATATTAAAAATGATAATGATCATAATGCTGGCGATAATAACAATGATATTAAAATAATTATGATAACAGTAACACTATCTAAACAATAATAACCATAATAATAACAATAAGGAAAACGACACCGATATAAAAAACCATAAAAAGGAAAAGAACAGCACAAAACACTATTTTATCCGCTATCTAATTGATCGCTATTTCAATGCCTCGCGAGTCGTTCGGAAGTGGAATTATTGCCGTATTAAAGTCGCTGAAGATTTTAGGCCCGAGATTTTCATTATCTGTCGAGAGCCCGAGTTGGGCGAGGAGTCCTTACTGGTCGGTCCGGATGTATTTTTCATTAGTGGCGAGTGGTTTCCCATTTCGGATTAAAGACGTTTTATCCGTGCTAGCCTTTGGATCAGGATATAGAGGGGATTAG
>NC_061836.1:10736034-10741034 GCF_019202785.1 Penaeus chinensis
CTCTCTCTCTCTCTCTCTCTCTCTCTCTCTCTCTCTCTCTCACTCTCGCTTTCTCTCTCTCTCTCTCTCTCTCTCTCTCTCTCTCTCTCTCTCTCTCTCTCTCTCTCTCTCTCTCTCTCTCTCTCTCTTTCTCCCCCCTCCTCTTTCGCCTTTCTCCCTTTTCGAAGAAAAAACGACCCATGAACTTTAAGCACGGCAGCAGGACCTCGCAAGCTAGAACGGCAACAGCACACGCCTTATGATAATCGGGCAAGAATTCCATTCCCTCTAGCCAATCATGGTCGGTTCCCCTATTGTCTAGTGCGGGATAAACGACTTTAAGCCTCACTGCCTCAATAGCCACAGTTAATGATACGTCGTCGCTGATAGCCATAAAACTGGAACTTCATTTTGAAATTCCTGGTCACTGGGGCAGCCACAAAAAGAAAGACAGAGGAGAAAAAAGAAGAAAGTCAATGGATAGGCAAGGCATTTAGGCGCCTATAGAGTAGGGGGATTAGGAAATTACATGGTGGAATGTGTGTATCTTTTTCTAACTCTCTGTCTATCTACTATCTATCTGTCTATCATTCTGTCTGTCTATACATACATACACATATATTAAATGTGTGTAGAATGCGAGAGAGAGAGAGAGAGAGAGAGAGAGAGAGAGAGAGAGAGAGAGAGAGAGAGAGAGAGAGAGAGAGAGAGAGAGAGAGAGAGAGAGAGAGAGAGGGTGAGGAGAGAGAGGAAAGAGAGAGAGCGAGGTAGATAAAAAGAGAGAAAGAGAAAGATAAAAAGAGAGAGAAAGAGAAAAAAAGGGAGAGAGAGAGAGAGAGAGAGAGAGAGAGAGAGAGAGAGAGAGAGAGAGAGAGAGAGAGAGAGAGAGAGAGAGAGAGAGAGAGAGAGAGAGAAAGAGAGAAAGATAAAAAAAAAAAAAGATAGGCAGAGGCAGCTCGCAACGCAGAAAGAGAGAGAAAAGGAGAAAGGGAGAGAAAGACTGACAACAAAAAGAGAGAGGAAAAACCAAACTGGCGTAGAGCAATAAACCCGCCGATCGCCACTCTTGTCGTTGCAATCAGCTGTGCTTTATCAGCCTGGGGTAACAATAATTGACATTCACTGATATGCAAACGTTTCTATTCATATGTCAAACGGTCGTTAATGAAATCAAAATCGAAGGGGGAGATATGATTTCGCAATGAAAATGAAGTAGAAATGGACTTTCCTTATGATTTGGTGCAGGAGCAAATATCATATGAATAAAGGTATTTCTTTTACACCAACGCACACGCGCACATGCACACACACGCACGCACGCACACACATAAACACACACATACACATACACACACACACACAAACACACACACACAAACACATAAACACACACACACACATACACATACGTTGTCTTAGAGTAAGTGACTGCTGGAAGCGAACCGAAAAGTCAGCCGAGGTCAGATGTAATCGTCATCGCTGGTGTGATGGTTCTAAGTTGACTTAGAGCCACGTGGTAAACAGCCACGTGGTCTATTGGTCTCATGGCTTACAGAAATCGTGCTAATGTAGATACTACACACACATACACACACACACACACACACACACACACACACACACACACACACATTCACAATAACACAAAACATTTTATAACCCAAAGAAGTTCAGAAATAAGCAAGTTCAACCTTTCACAATTCACACAAGTGTATCCACAATTATTCTGCGGTTCACGAGAAAGTATCAAACGTGTTCGAGACATCTAGAAAGCTTCGGATAAAGAGGCAGGGAGGCACTAAATGTCCGGATAAGACAGTAACTCGAAAAGTCTGAGATTAATTGCAAGTTCGGAGTTCAGACTTTGGTAAGGAAAACCGGTAACGAGAAAGTTACAAAAAGAAAATCACATTTGTCATATACAAGGAATGCAAGTTTTGATGTGTTTTTTTCCTAACATTTTCCATTTTCATTTTATCTTCTGTCTGTATATAAAAACGTCTATATCTATGTATATACGTAATTCAGATCTAGTGTCTAAGACTATTTCTCCTTTCTTTCCTTTGATATGCATATTATTCGGACATCTTTAGAATCATAGAACGTACGTGTACATAACTACTTTTAAAAGATAACATAACACATACGTATCATTTTTGATAGGCCCAATACATCATGACAAAAAAATCAAAGAGTGCAACAGTTTTTTTCATGGTGTTCATATTCGCCAGTCTGGATTCATTTCAGGGTTTACTGAATACCTACACACGCACACGCACACACACGCACACACCCACCCACACACACACACTCTCTCTCTCTCTCTATTCTCTCTCTCTCTATCTATCTATATCTCTATCTATCTATCTCTTTCTCTCTTTCTCTCTTTCTCTCTTTCTCTCTTTCTCTCTTTCTCTCTCTCTCTCTCTCTCTCTCTCTCTCTCTCTCTCTCTCTCTCTCTCTCTCTCTCTCTCTCTCTCTCTCTCTCTCTCTCTCTCTCTCTCCTGTATCATTCATATTCTATGGATATTTCTCTATTTTTTTCATACGGTCTATCACGTTCATTTCCTTATCTCTCTGTCCATAACCTTTCTTCACTTAAGATAATTTTATGCTTTTAATAACTCATCTATCCCAGTCTGCCTTGGCCTAGTCTAAACTCCTCTTCCTTAATTCAGTTCATTTTTTTTCCATATTTTTCAACTGCATACTCTTCCCTCATTTCTCTTCTTCATAATATCCATGCCCTTTATTTTTTAATTCTAATGAAGGAACTACGCCCACCATCCCAGCTTATCTCATGCATTAAGTATAATCTTAGCCTGCTTCTGATCCGCATTCCAATTTTACCTTTATTCTGAGCCTGAGTCTTACATTCTTACGCCGCTTTATCTAACCTTTTATCGTAAATCCTGTCCTTATAACCCGCTAAAATCCGCATCATCTTGGAGGACCCGCGGCCCAAGGATCTCGCGAGTCTTGCCCACATTACCTGCTGTTATTTTATGGTCTTCTGATTTGAGATGGTGATGGCGGAAATACTTTCTTGGATCAACGGGCCTATTTCTATGGGGGAAATACTATATTCTATGAGAATTATTGGTGTACTACAAATATATAGCAATTCTGAATGTGGGAATATCAAATGTAGGCAATGATATTGATATGATAATCCCAAGGCAAAGGAGAGTATGGGTTATATCAGAGAAACTGCGAGGTCAAAGAATCTGAATTGGAGAAATAAAATAAAATAAAAAATAAACGCACGGCAAAAAAACAACAACAAAAAAAAACTTTAAAAATATCACAAAAAAACACTAAAAATGACCGACACCAGCGAAAGTCTCGGACAAAGCGCCAAGTTTCAAACAAAATTCCTGCCTCAACCCCATCATCGTTAAAACCCCACAGGAATGCGCACCGCCATAAACCCCACTCGTCCGCTAGCGCTCAATACAATACTCTATAATCTGGATCCCAGTGCTATTTATGCAATACGCTCCAACCAGGAAGCTTCGCCCTGTGGTCTTCGTACATCCTAATACATCATAGATCCCATTCTATTTGGTGTAAAATACAGCGTCAATAGTTTGTCTCAACGTATGCAATTAAGTGTCTGAAAATCACATACCTTTGTGTACAACAACACCGAAATTGCACAGTTCTTCGCCTCCATCATTTATCTGTATTGCTTAGTGACTAACTACACTTTTTCGAGACTTGGGCCACTTGATGGGCTCTGATATCAAACTATGATGGCTACTAATGTCTATATCTTCAACATGGCCACTATATTGATGTAAATATGGTCCGTAATCGATATAACATTGTAAACAAAACATTACTCACTGGAGCTTGTCAAAGACTGTCAAAAACGTACATATACATACATGTACACAATAATTTATGTAAAGAATTGCATAGGTAAACTGTTAAAGATGTTGAAAATGAATAATTATGTTAAATGAATACACGAAATTCCAAAATTGAAAAAGTGTGAATTGATGATTATAAAATATAAGTTTTTTACGCATAATAATACACATAGCCGATATGTCGCAATAATGAGTTAAGCAGTCAGTTTAGTACTTAAATATCAAGAGAGACGTAGCAAAATTCGGTTGGTGCAAGATGTTGAAAACCTTATTATATGCACCATCTGTAAGTGTACTCACCTCTTCCTGGTCTCTATGTTTTTTCGACAGTGCAATAAGAAAGGACTCTTGCCCTATAGATAGATAGATATATAAATAGATAGATTCTTAGATAGATAGATAAATTGATTAATATATACATATACACACGCATATAGACAGATAGATAGATAAATAGACTGACTGATACTGAAAATGAACAAGTGTATTTGATCTAAGAATTGCACAAACGTTTTCTTACAATAACATTTTCTATAGACCGGGCATTTTGATGAATGCACACTATATATTAAAGGTATAATTGTAAAATATACTGGAGTATATGTGAGTATATACATTACATACGTTCATGTGTTTGTGCATGCATGTGCATATTCGCCAGTCATGTTTTTGTTTGTGTGTCTCTGCACACCTTGCTTCATGCAGAGTAATTGACATCCTGTTCACGCGAATCAAGCAGAGAACACAACCAGAGAAGAAAACATCATCAGGCATGTGTTCCTCGCCTCCTACTCTTCCCTCTCCTTCTTCCCTTTCTCAAGGAGGGTGTCAGCTGGCCCCTGTCTCCGGCGCTTCCCATATCATTAATCATTGGAGCTTAATCATGCACGGAGACATTTATAACAGTTTTACTTGCCTTCTCTTCCCTCTCCTCCGGCGTGTCACATCCTTTGCAAACTCTGCATGATTTATTGCACACGACATTTCGGTGTCACAAGGGAGAAGAATAGCGAAGAGGGAGAGATAGAGAGAGAGGGAAAGGAAGAGAGGGACAGAGAGTAATGGATAGAGAGAGAGGGAGAGATGTATAAAGACTGGGAGTGAGAAATATGGATAGAGATATATAGATAGAAAGAGATGGATAAG
>NC_061836.1:10758534-10761034 GCF_019202785.1 Penaeus chinensis
AATGGCGCTTCGTCTGTCTGTCATAAGGAATGGCGATTCGTCTGTCTGTCATGAGGAATGGCGAGTCGTGTATCTCGCATCTGTCCTGAGAATATTGTTTGAGTAATTGCTCTAGAATAAAGGAGAATGCCCTATCAATAAACTTAAGTAAATTCTTCATTATAAAGGCAATCCTTTTCAACTTCCTTCTCTTCACTTCCCATGAAACTAAACTTGAGGAAGAAACAATTAATGACAATGAAAACGCAATCATTACCTGCAAATGTCTAATTACCAATCTCTAACGATATCGCCTCCCCAATCCTCATTTTACTTTCCGCATCTGAACGACACCGAGGACACAGCACGAACGGCACCGAGGACACAGCACGAACGGCACCGAGGACACAGCACGAACGGCACCGAGGACACAGCACGAACGGCACCGAGGACACGACACGAAGTCAGGTTGGTGGTGATGGTGGTGGTGATGGTGGTGATGGTGGTGGTGGTGGTGATGGTGGTGGTGGTGATGGTGGTGGTAGTGGTGGTGGTGGTGATGATGGTGGTTGGTGGTGGTGGTGGTGATGGTGGTGATGGTGGTGGTGATGGTGGTGATGGTGATGGTGGTGGTGGTGATGGTGGTGGTGGTGGTGGTGGTGGTAGTGGTGGTGGTGGTGATGATGGTGGTTGTGATGGTGGTTATCACAGGAAGGTCACCCGCGTGGACTTTCCTCGCGGGGACAGAAGCGAAGGCGAACCGGTGTGAACATTCTCATCAGCGTTGCATTCCTACGGTGTACAATTTGCTCCTTGAGTGCTTTAGGAGAAGGACGGGTGGGGGGATGGGGGGGATGGGGGGGATGGGGGGGAAGGAAGGCGAAAGGGAGTGGGGGGAGGGAGGGGTAGGAAGGGTTAGGGGAGGTGGGAGGAGGGAGGGAGAGGATGGCGAGGGGGAGGGGGGGTAGGAAGAAGGGGAGAGGGAGGATGACAAAGGGGAAGGGAAAGGGAGGGGCGAGAGGGAGGGCGAACTGGAAGGGATGAGGAAGAGGAGGAGGAAAGAGGAAAGGGGTGAGGGGTAGGAGGGGGAAGAGGAGGAAGGAAGGAGGGAGAGGGGAAGGATGAGGAAGAGAAGGAGGAGGAGGAGAGGAGAGAGGGGTAGGAGGAAGAGGGGGGGGGTCGAAGGGAGAAGGAAGGGGGAGAGGTAGGAAGGGGAAGAGGAGGAAGGAAGGAGGGATAGGGGAAGGGATGGGGAAGAGATGGAGGAGGAGGAAAGGGGGAGGGGGTAGGAGGAGGGGGGCGTGGGAGGTGTCAGAGGAGAAGGGACGGGGAGGGTGGGTAGGGCAAAGACGAAGAAGGAGGGGAAGGAGGGGAAAGAGAGGGGAAGGAGAGGGAAAGATGTGGAAGAGAAAGAGTAAGAGAAAAAGGAAGAGAAACAGGTGGAAGTAAAGGAGAAGGAAGAAGGAAGAGGGCGAAAGAGGTGGGAGGAGGAGGAAGAGAAGAATATAAAGGGAGGAAGGATAGGGCGTAAACAAGGAAGGAACAAAAGGAGGCGATATAAGGGAGGAGAAGAAGGAGTAAGAATAAGAAGAGAAAAACGATGATAATAGGATGAAGGAACAAGAAAAGAAAAGTAAAAAGAAGGAAAAATGGGAAAACGAAGCGAAGAAGGACTATAATTATAAAGACGAGAATATAGGTAGACAATAAAGAGAAAGAAAGTGGTAAAGTAGGAAAAGAAGAACAAGAATGAGAAGGAACGGCAATAAGGACACAAATAGAGGAAGAAGAAGAAAAATATTATACTTAGTATCATCATCATCATCATCATCATTATTATTATTGTTATTGCTATTAACATTGCTATAATAATACTAATAATAATACTACTAATAATAATGATGATTATTATTATTATTACTATTACAATAGCAATAATAATAAACATGACTGATAGTGATGATGATGATGATGATGATGATGATGATGATGATGATGATGATGATGATGATGATGATGATGATGATGATGATGATGATGATGATGATGATGGGATTTTCGAAAAACAAATGTCACTACTGATATCTTAATAACTATAGGGGACTCATAATGACAATAATAATAGTAATAGTATAGATATTAATAGCAATAGAAAAATCGGTGAGTTCACAAGGGAACATTACATGTGCCCGCGTGCAAAGGTTTAACATCTTAAAGGGAGAATGCAATGATG
This sequence comes from Penaeus chinensis, assembly GCF_019202785.1. Taxonomy (NCBI): domain Eukaryota; kingdom Metazoa; phylum Arthropoda; class Malacostraca; order Decapoda; family Penaeidae; genus Penaeus; species Penaeus chinensis. The sequence goes on from NC_061836.1 coordinate 10,760,747, forward strand.
CAAAGAAAGAAAAGGATGGATGAGCAGGTTGATAGAGAGACAGATAGGTAGACCGATAGACAAACGGAAAGACAGATAGACAGATAATTAGATAGGCAGACAGAGAAATAGACAGATAGATAAAAAGAGAGAGAGAGTGGGATAAATATGGGCATATAGACAAATAAATAGATATTTAAACAAGAAAAACTATAAAAAACACATCATTCACCTAAGTTGATAGGTAGTTTGACAGAGACAGACCTTGATAAGATAGCTAGATAGCTAGACAAGACAAAGAAATATGAT
>NC_061836.1:10766034-10768534 GCF_019202785.1 Penaeus chinensis
ATGCTTGGGGATTTTCGCTATGACGTAAAATTCATCGCAAAGGAGAAAGCGATAGAGAGTAACGTCTCATCATTTTTCTATTTTCATAATTTTCGCCGCTTCCCCTTCGATATTTACGGCGTCGAAGGATCCATGATTCAAGATTCCCATGAAAATTCATTTCTCAAAGAGGATGGTCCTTCCATCAACCATAACGGCGCGTCTTGACTGGCCCGCTCTAGGCTGCCTCCTGAGAACCTCGTTATCTGGGGTTTGAACTTTCCCTCCGGAGGGAATCTCATCCCTCCTTGACCCTCACGGCCCTCTCCTCCACCCCCCTCCTTCCTGCTCTCCGTACCCCCCTCCTTCCTCCCTATTTTATAATTTCTCCCTTTTTCATTCTCCCTCTCTACCCTTCCTTCCTTTTTTTTTCAATTTCTCCTGCTTCTTCCTCCTCGCCCGGTACTACTTCCTTCTAATCCTCTTGCTTCTCTCCTTCCTTTTCACCTTTCCTCCTTTTTTTTTTACATCCCCTTTCCTCTTCCAATCCTCCTCCTCCTCTTTCTCTCTCTCCTCCTTTGCCTTCTCCCCTCCTGCTCCGCCCCTTCTTCCGTTGTCTCAGCTGTGCAACCAAGCTACGGATAACAACAATGAAACACGAGCACCTCTTTTTTACCTCTTCCTTGCTTCTGCTTCTCCTCGTAGTAACTATCCCCTCTTTCTTTCTATTTCCTTGATTCAATCTTTGTATCAATTCCCATCATCGCATCGTATATGATGATACAGAAACTTAATCATGTACAAGAATGTATACACACACACACACACACACACACACACGCATACTTAAAAAACACACACATAAACGCAAACATATCCATTTATTTTAACACATACACACACACACATTCACCTCACACACACACACACACACACACACACACACACACACACACACACACACACACACACACACACACACACACACACACACATTCACTTTCCCACACACCCACACGCAGATCCACGCCCACTACCCTACACATCCGTCCACCCCTTCCCCCATACCTCCACATCAAGATCATAAGATCAAAAGGAAAGTGGCTGTGATTTGGATATGCAAATTAATGAGTTAATGTAATGTGTCTCATTAAAAGCAGAAGCCTTAAGAGTAATCGCAGTAGTGCATTTAAGGTTCTCAGTATGATAACGATAACGGCAATATTGATAATGATATGATAATAGCATTCGTGATAATCAGTGGTGATAATGCCAGTCAATAGGTCTCAGAGTCTCAATGTCTATATATCAATACTTTATGAGTCTATTTTCATCGGATGTGAACTTGGGCAACTACAAACTTAGTATGGGGAGAGACAGAAGTGGGACATACCAAAGAAGAGAAAAGAGAGAATAAAAGAGAGAAAGGGATAGATATACAAATTTGATGAATAGATGAGGAGATAGATATATAGCTGGGAACGTCGATAGATAGGAAAATGGATAGACAGATAGATAGATAGATAAAGAGAGAGAGAGAGAGAGAGAGAGAGAGAGAGAGAGAGAGAGAGAGAGAGAGAGAGAGAGAGAGAGAGAGAGAGAGAGAGAGAGAGAGAGAGAGAGAGAGAGAGAGAGAGAGAGAGAGAGAGAGAGAGAGAGAGAGAGAGAGAGAGAGAGAGAAGGGGGGAGAGGGAGAGAGAGAGAGAGAGAGAGAGAGAAAGGGGGGAGAGGGAGAGAGGAAGAGAGAAGAGAGAGAGAGAGAGAGAGAGAGAGAGAGAGAGAGAGAGAGAGAGAGAGAGAGAGAGAGAGAGAGAGAGAGAGAGAGAGAGAGAGAGGAGAGAGAGAGAGAGAGAGAGAGAGAGAGAGAGAGAGAGAGAGAGAGAGAGAGAGAGAGAGAGAGAGAGAGAGAGAGAGATAGAGAGATAAAGGTAGAGGGAAAGAAAGGTAGAGAGAGAGAGAGAGAGAGAGAGAGAGAGAGAGAGAGAGAGAGAGAGAGAGAGAGAGAGAGAGAGAGAGAGAGAGAGAGAGAGAGAGAGAGAGAGAGAGAGAAGAGAGAGAGAGAGAGAGAGAGAGAGAGAGAGAGAGAGAGAGAGAGAGAGAGAGAGAGAGAGAGAGAGAGAGAGAGAGAGAGAGGAGAGAGAGAGAGAGAGAGAGAGAGAGAGAGAAGGAGAGAGAGAGAAGGAGAGAGAGAGAGAGAGAGAAAGAGAGGGAGAAAAGAGAGTAAGAGAGAGAGAGAGAGAGAGAGAGAGAGAGAGAGAGAGAGAGAGAGAGAGAGAGAGAGAGAGAGAGAGAGAGAGAGATAGAGAGAGAGAGAGAACAATTAGGACAAACAGATAAAGTAAAGTAAAGGGATAAATAGGAAAAACATTCAATCTAGAAAAAACATAGAACACAAAAAGAAGAAGAAAAAAAAAAAGGGGGAAAAAAGACTAAGCTCCTCTCGATTAAATTTCACGCCCCTTGCAAGCATCCATCTGCAAATTCCAACAACAATATATAACGGCGCGTCTGAATATCCCGA
>NC_061836.1:10773534-10776034 GCF_019202785.1 Penaeus chinensis
TTAACATGCACTCACTATAGGAAATTTCTTATTCACAGACCTGAGAAAGAGGGACCTTTTTCTCTTTCTCAGTTCATACTCTCTTTTCTTTCTTTTCCCATCTTTCCTTTTATTCTGTTTACAATAAAAAGAAGAAGAAAAAAAGTGGAATTGCACAAAACCGAAGATGCACTTCAATAATCCTTCGAACATATAACGCCAACACAGACAACTTTAGCCCTTATTCCCTCCTAGAATAATAAACCAATTAAACCCACTAAACCAGCAAGTAAACAAAAGGGAAACCCGCCGAGAGCCATCCTTCTCCCGAGACACATAACCGCGTTTAGGGTCCTCAAGCATCCATCGCGCCAAAGGGAATGGAGGCTGGACATCTCAATCCTTTGGAACACGGCGGCCATTTGCATCCCACTCCCATCCATATTCCTTATAAAATCACTTGGCTGACGGATTGATGGATAGAGTTACAGGCAGACAGGGTGGATGGGTGGACGGACGTGTAATCAAGCTGAGGGAAGAGGGGGAGGGGGGGGGGGCGTTGCTATTGATCCTGTGATATCAAGGAAGCTTAAGTTCCTTTGTGAATTATGCGGACACCGATTAGACACCGATTAGCCTCTGTTGCCCACTTGAGATTATTATTTCTTAAAATGTTTCTTCCTTTTTTCTATGCGTTAACAATAGCAGTCTTTTGAGAATGATTGTTGATTCTTTTTTTCCCCCTCCTTTGTAAATATTACCATTATTTATGATAGTTTTTTTCTTAGATATTTTTTACGTGTATAAACTTGATCAGATTTTTCTTAGTGCGAATACATCAGTCTTTGCTCAATGTGATGTTTTATATTTATTTCGAATGAACAGTAAACATGGTGCAGTGCTTGTTACTAGCAGTCGTGTGATGCAAACGACTCAGATCATGCGCGGAATAAACATTTCCATTCCTTGATGCATCAGCTAAAGTAACACTCAGCATATCACTCGAGCATCTCCAAGTGCCTACAGCGAGGGAAACAAACCTCGGCCAATTCCTCAGCACTGACCAAATTTTCAGGCCAAGCTATTGCCCAGCGGCCATAACAACCTCTCGCCACAGTAACGTCTGCAGTAGCCATAACCATGCTTCCGCGATCATTACCATCAAGAGGGTCATCACGAACGGTCATGTCACTTTCCCCAGACGGCACCAACCGCTCACATTCATCTCTGGGAGAAAGAATGACGCTGACTTATCCCCCGAGGCGCTCCTGTCATCCTGCTCCGTCTTCACTAACATCAACACAGCTCTCTTTTTAATGGTTGTTGTCGCTATTACCGTCTCATTTGCTTTCTGGAGAGTAATCGCTGTTCTAATACCACCATTAACTTCTCCCTAGTCGCCTGTGAGCTGTTGAAAGCGTATCAGCTTTGTTGTTATTATCATAAGCACCTCCATAACCACCTGGCTTCGCAGTATTGTAGCTTAGATAATCGTTAACAGAAACAGAGGCGCTTGTTTGAGAGCAAGCCTCTTTTTCCCGTGTTCAGGCAACTAAAGGCTTTTCGGTTTATACAAGCCAGAGCTCTCGTCGTGTTACTGGATATGATACATTTTCTGGCGTATTTTTACTTCTCTTTACGGTTAAGTTTTTGTGCTGTTTATTGTTTCCAGCGACAAAGTTTGCGCACGAAACTGGTGCTTTTATGTCTCAGTTTGTTGCGTGTGCACTAGTTTTATCAAATCATATTTTGTGTTTCACAAGGTCGACTGCTGCGAGCTATATTTTTTTCATGAAACAAAACACTCACAGACACATACACGCAACAAATGCTGCGAACTCACTCTCACACACACACACACACACACACACACACACACACACACACACACACACACACACACACACACATAAACACAAATAAACACCCCCCCCCAAACGCAGCACCAACAAACACACCCCCACCCCCACCCGCACACCTCCGCAAGTGATTAGCATCAACCGCTTTCGTACCCACATACACACAAAACCCAACAACAACGTCCATCCTTATCCATCTCGTCGACGCGAATGATGGTGACGCCAGGGTGCCTCTCACTATCGCCTTCACAACACCAGATTTTAATTTCTCTCTCCAGCTGCGTCGCTAAGCAGTTTATTTTGCCTGAGAGCCAGAGGAGGAAGCAGAGGAGGGAGGGAAGGAGGAGGTGGTAGGAGGAGGAGATGAAGGGGGGAGGAGGAGGAGGAGGAGGAGGAGGAGGAGGAGGAGGAGGAGGAGGAGGAGGAGGAGGAGGAGGAGGAGGAGGAGGTGGAAGGATGAGAGGGGAGGTAAGGAGAGTGGGAAGAGGAAGGAAGAAGAGGATGGAAGAGAGGGGCAGGTAAAAGGAAAGATGGAAGGAGGAATGGGGAGAGGAAGGGAGGTAGAAGTGAGGGAGAAGAGAGAGAAGAATGAAGGGAGAAAGAAAGAAATTATATATATATATATATATATATATATATAACAACGAGTAATAACTGTACAT
>NC_061836.1:10793534-10798534 GCF_019202785.1 Penaeus chinensis
GAAGGCGCTCATGACCCTTATCAGTAATTACAACATCTTCCATCTTCCCGTCCTCTTTCCCTTGTTCCCTGATGTAAGGGCGACCCGCGGCATGTTTTCTCCCTTGATGTTTAGGCCTCGGTGTGGGGGAGGAGCTTCTGAAGGCCGTTGTGTTTTTTGTATGTGAGTTTTTGGGTGTGTTTGTGATTTTTTCTTTTGTGTATGGGAGTTTGTTTGTTCGTTTGTTTGTTTGTTTGTTTGTTTGTTTGTTGTTTATTTGTGTGTGTGTGTGTGTGTGTGTGTGTGTGTGTGTGTGTGTGTGTGTGTGTGTGTGTGTGTGTGTGTGTGTGTGTGTGTGTGTGTGTGAGTCTTTGTGTGCTTTTGTGTGTTTCTGACTTTGTTTGTATGTGTGTATTTGTATGTTTGTATTTTTTGTATAGATGTATGTATATGTGTATGTTTCTGTACATGTGTGTTTTCTACATGTGGATATCCAAACATATATTTCTAAGTATGAGGGTTTACTGTAAGTAACTGTAAGCAGTATTAAAATATATTTCTATGTATCTGTTTGTCTATTTGCTTTTCATATCTTTCGTGCGTGTAATAGTGTGTGTATCTGTGCGTGTGTACATGCTGTCAGTGCGTATATGTGTGTGTGTGAGTGTACATGCGTGCCGAGTGTTTGCAAGATTTTGAAACCCGACCGCAGTTTCAGAGACATGGCAGCCCAAGTCATCAAGTTTCTGTTTTTATTTTATCTTTCCCGAGGCCTGAGTACGCATCCCCTTCGCTTAATTCTCTGCTTCTAGTGACTGCAGACACAGAGACAAGGTTTCTGACGAAGGATTTAACTTTTTTCGAGTTTTAGGTTTCGATTTTGTTTCTGCTTCTATTTTGGTAATTTTGACACGGGGTCGTTCGTTGTTTTTGTTTTTTTTTCGTTTGGTTCGGTCGCCGTTTGGGAAAAGGAGAAAGGTACTTGGTGAGCCGTCTGTCTCTCTACGTCTGTCTCGTCTCTCTCTGTCGGTGTGTCCTTTTGCTTATTTATCTCTTTACCTCTCTGACTCTCCTCCCCCCCCCCCTCTCTATCTCTCTCGTTCTGTCTGCCTCTGACTCTGCTTGCCTGCCTGCCTGCCTGCCTGTCTGTCTATCTGTCTGACTGTTTTTATCTCTCGCCCTTTCTCTCGCTTCCTCTTTCTACCATACCATTTACCTTCCCTTGCCAAGATCAAAAAATATTCGTCGCGTCTCCAAAACATTTTTCCATTATTGATGGAAGCTTCTAGAATCGTATGTTAAAAATGTCTTAATAACGCTCTCCCTGCGTAAGAAATTGGCGGGTACAAGGGAGAGAGAGAGAGAGAGAGAGAGAGAGAGAGAGAGAGAGAGAGGAAGAGAGAGGGAGAGAGAGAGGAGAGAGAGAGAAGGGAAAGAGGGAGAAGAGAAGAAGAGAGAGAAAAAGTGAGAGAGAGGAGAGAGACGAGATGAAGAGAGAGAAGAGAGAGAGAGAGAGAGAGAGAGAGAGAGAGAGAGAGAGAGAGAGAGAGAGAGAGAGAGAGAGAGAGAGAGAGTCTCTTTCGCCGTGTGTATGTAGAGGTTGGGGAAGGGAAGAGCAAAGAGAAACAGACGGAGCGAGAGAGAGAATGACAGAGAAGAGAAAAACATAGAGAAAGAGAAAGGGAAATAGAAGCAATAAAGTAACACATTTAAAAGAAAACGAAAGAAAATGCGATCTAATCCTTCTAAAATATATAAATATCCCAAGAAGAGGCTCCAGGAACCCGCTTGCAAAATTTCGCTGCATCTGCCAGCTTCATTCAGTCTGCCATATCCCTTACACATTTCCAAAACATTGCTTCCTTTTAGATGAGCCTGTGGTCGACCTACGTATATTTTTTGTTGATCCAGAGAGGGAGAAAGAAAGGAAAAAAGAAGATTTTCATTGTTATTACTGTTATTTATATTATATCTCATCGAAAGTATGAGACGCGTGCCACGCTTGTAAATATTTTTTTCTAAGAATGTTTACAGAATATCTCATGTCAACGGCATATCTTAGATTTTTTAAAAACTTTTCTGCTTTGATTTCACTTTCCTATTTATCTATCAGTGTCTGTCTGTCAGTCAGTCAGTCAGACAGGCAGGCAGGCAGGCTGGCAGCCAGTCAGTTAGTCAGTCAGGCAGTGAGTGAGTGAGTGAGTGAGTGAATGAGTGAGAGTGAGTGAGTGAGTGAGTGAGTGAGTGAGTGAGTGAGTGAGTGAGTGAGTGAGTGAGTGAGTGAGTGAGTGAGTGAGTGAGTGAGTGAGTGAGTGAGTGAATGAGTGAGTGAGTGAGTGAGTGAATGAGTGAGTGAGTGAGTGAGTGAGTGAGTGAGTGAGTGAGGGAGTGAGTGAGCCAGTGAGTAAGTAAGTAAGTGAGTGAGTGAATGAGTCAATCACTCAGTGCTAATTTTCCCTCCCCTTGCAACTTTCTTACCTTTATAACCTTAAATATAAACTTTACACTCTCAACACTTACTTCACTACTTCTTTAACCTTCGCTTTCTGTCGCCATTCCCTTCTCTCCCTTGTTTTCTCCTTCACCGCCATCCCCATCACCATAACCCCCCCCCCCTCTCTTCTTCCCTTAGCCTAAGATTGATGGGAAAGTGAGTAAAATTTGATTATATGGGGACGCCATTAGTGACACGCCCCCCCACCCCCCCACCAGGCATCGCTCAGGGAATCCTCAAGGTTTATTGATATCGGAGATAAGCCTGTCTGTATTGAGATTCTGTAATTCGGCTTGTAATTCGAATTAGGAATGTCCGTCTTGATGTCGTTTTGCTGGGTGACATCATTTTGCTGATATATATATATATATATATATATATATATATATATATATATATATATATATATATATATATGTATATAATCGTTGGAATAAATAAACGTGAAGACACATTTACATGGATATATGGATTACATGGAGATTACGTAAGCAAGGTATACGTACAAAAAAAAAAAAAAAATAATAATAATATGTATATATACTCATTCCTTATACTACTTTTGCTCAATACATCTCATATTAACCCACAAAATAATTTCTTCCCCCCCCCCACTTACACCCACACCACACCCACACCAACCCATCCACCCACCCACCCCACTCCACCCATCCACACCCACCACCTACCCACACCCCACACCCATCCACCTACCCACACCCACCCAACTACCCCACACCCACACCACCCACTTACCCACACCCACACCCACCCACCTACCCACCCACTCACTCACCCACCCACACCCACCCACACCCACACCCACACCCACACCCACCCACCTACCCACACAAAACCACACACATAATCCGCCTATCCTTAGACGCCAGAATCCCGCTTTACTTAAGTTTAACGGGAAAACTTGGAATCTGAAGAAAGGAAAATGAAAAGCCAGCCTTTCCTCCAACGCTGGGCCGAGATGTCAGCGGCTGATTCGAATGAGTGAACACAGGAGATTGTGTTGAGGTCGGTGTCAGCCGTCACAGGCGAATATTGAGTGAAACGAAGAAGGAGGAGGAGGAGGAGGAAACCTAGAAGGTCAAGGGAGAGGAGGAGGAGGAGGAGGAGGAGGAGGAGGAGGAGGAGGAGGAGGAGGAGGAGGAGGAGGAGGAGGAGGAGGAGGAGGAGGAGGAAAAGGAGGAGGAGGAGGAGGAGGAAGCCTAGAAGGACAAGGGAGAGGAGGAGGAGGAGGAGGAGGAAAAGGAGGAGGAGGAAAAGGAGGAGGAGGAGGAAGAGGAGGAGGAGGAGTAGGATGAGGTGGATGATGATGATGATGATGATGATGATGATGATGATGATGATGATGATGATGATGATGATGATGATGATGATGATGATGATGATGATGATGATGATGATGATGATGATGATGATGATGATGATGATGATGAGATGAGGAGGAGGAGGAGGAAGTCAAGGAGGTCAAAGAGGAGGAGGTGGAGGAGGAGGAAGTAAAGAAGGGGGTGATGGAAGAGCATAAGGAGGAGGAAGAGAAGGAGTGAGGAGAAGGAGGAGTAGGATAGGAAGGGGCAAGGGGCAGGAAAAGATAAAGAATCAAAATAATAATAATGAAAATGACAATAACAATGACAATAATGATAACAAAATAACAATAACAATAACGATAACGATAACAATAATGATAACGATAATAACGATAATGACAACAATGATAAAACTGATGATGATAATAATAACAACAATAATAATGATAATACCAACAGCAAGGGAAATAATATGACGAAGGATCCTACACCCTCCTTCACTTTAGAAAATCCACAATAAGTCCCAGCATCTCAGAAATCTCCATTGATCAAACGCTAATCCTTCGACCCTTTATAAAAATGAATCCTTATACACAAACATCTTTCTCTTGCCTCTCCCGGAATCAGGTCCTCAAGCCAGGGAAAGCCTCTGCACTGTGTATTCGGATCTTCTAAGTCAAGCCAGTTAATTGCAAATCACCCATTGCTAAAACCTGAATACGAAGGGCCAGTGTGTTATGGGAGAACGCATCTCACACTCGACCTGTGTAGATCTTGTGAGTGTATTTGTATTATCGTAATTATATAGAAGGGGAGATGGTACCGGCATGAGGGTGTTTTTTTTTTTTTTTTTTTTTTTTTTTTTTGAGACGGAAAAGGAGAGAACAGACAGATCGCAAATGGTCAAATATAGGAGGTGGAAGCTGAATTGAGCAATTGGATATGAATAAGTGGTGTACGTACGCTTAAATGAATATGTACGAAATATAAATACATGTATGGATGTATGTATCCACACACACACACACACACACACACACACACACACACACACACACACACACACACACACACACACACACACACACACACACACACACACACACACACAACAATACACAACACAGTGAAATAAAACACAAATATCTGATACAAAAAGGATGACTCCGTGCTTCTTCTTACCATAAATTACCAAACCACGC
>NC_061836.1:10806034-10808534 GCF_019202785.1 Penaeus chinensis
TATATATATATATATATATATATATATATATATGTACATATATATACATATATATACATATATATATATATATATATATATATATATATATATAGAGAGAGAGAGAGAGAGAGAGAGAGAGAGAGAGAGAGAGAGAGAGAGAGAGAGAGAGCGAGAGAGAACGAATTTAAGAGAAATCGCCGTGAGTGAAAGTCCACGGCGACCTCTTCTCCCGGCGGCCGGATAACAAGATTTAATAAAAAGCAATGGACTTTCGGATTTTTTCCCTTAACAGTGTCCCCTTTGAAAAATGGCTGTCAGATTCAATCTCTTGAAAATCTGTACGATGGAATATTGGGTTTAAATTCAGCATACTAGAATTTAAGTAGGTTTGTTTTTTTTTGCTGTTTAATCTCTTTTTCATCTTCTCTAACAGCAAAAGATTTTAATAAACGAGCCATTAGTATCACTCAAAACGCCTAATTTGACAGCCTGATTTTTTTCCGATTGCCAAAGACAGGGTGCATATTTTCATTCTCGGTAATGTTCGTGGATATTATGATAACAACAGTATATATGTATATGTATACACACACGCACACACACACACACACACACACACGCACACACACACACACACACAGACACACACACACACACACACACACACACACACACAGACATACACACACACACCAACACACACACACATACACACACACACACATATATATGTGTTTTTTTTCTATATATATATTTGTTTGACGATCCTCCATTATTCAGTAATGTTTTTCTTAAGAAGTAGAATGATTAGAAATGGCGATTATGAACCTGGCCTCGTGGTCTTTGGCAGCCTTTGGGAAAAAGAGGCAAACACTAAACATTGCAAAAGGTAACAGCTAAAGTACTTTATTTGGAGTTTTAAGGAATGACAAGTGAAGTAGTCGTATATCTTCAGCGTATCTTTTATTTATTTCTCAGTCAGGAAGTTACTCTGTCAGTCCATTAATCTATCAGTCTTAATCAGCAACTCCATCTATTAGTGAACATATATCTATCCCCATCAATTAAGTATTTATATATTTCACTACCTCTTCTTTCTCCACATGAAGGGTATACAAACATACACACACATAGAACTGTCGAATAGAGAGTGGGCACCGTAGGTAGGTAACTGCTCACATCACTTTCTTGCAATACTTATGGCAATGATAACATAAAAATGGCAGCAAGATACCAAACGTTAGCAATCTACCCCTCGCCACCAGGTTCTTCCCCTTCCGCGCCTATTTCCCTCCTCCCCTCTTCCCCGCTCTCCTTCCCTCCCCCTTCCTCGTCTCTCTTTTACTATGGGCAACGCGTGGAAACGAATCCTGGCTGTGAGCGTATTCGGAGTTCTGCTCGTGAGTGGATATACAGTATAAACGAATGTGTATATATGTATATATATATATATATATATATATATATATATATGTGTGTGTGTGTGTGTGTGTGTGTGTGTGTGTGTGTGTGTGTGTGTGTGTGTGTGTGTGTATGTATATATATATGTATATATGTATGTATGTATGTATGTATGTATGTATGTATGTATGTATGTATGTATGTATGTATGTATGTATGTATGTATGTATGTATGTTTATATACATATATATACATATATATATATATATATATATATATACGTATGTATGTATATACATGTGTGTAAACACACACACACACACACACACACACACACACACACACATATATATATATATATATATATATATATATATATATATATATATATACATACATGCATACCTGTATGTACTTGTTGCAGCCCTTCAGAGAGAGAGAAAGAAAGAACGAAAGAGAAAAGAACGAGAGAGAGAGAGAGAGAGAGAGAGAGAGAGAGAGAGAGAGAGAGAGAGAGAGAGAGAGAGAGAGAGAGAGAGAGAGAGAGAGAGAGAGAGAGGGAGAGAGAGACGGCCAAAATATTCCAGTTTATAGCACCTCATCTTCGAATTTCTCAGGGCTCAACTCACCTCACGTTCACAGCGCCATGATATTCTACGTGTAAGCTCTGCAGAAGATTTGCCTTTAACACACAGATTGAGAAAAAAATTGGGGAGCAGGTATAAAGATGAACAGATATGTAAATTTGTATGTGAGAAGTTATAAATATATAGACAGACATTTGGAAATATATATGTTTAATATAATATAAAAAGTAAGATGAAAGAGAGAGAGCAATCAATCAATCAATAGGGTGGATTACCGTATCCACTATTCGATTCCCGCCTTGTGACAGGCTTGGCATAGTGACCGAATCCTATGTCTCTGCACTTTTGATTTGCTGTCCCTCTCCCTCCCTCAGGAGGTTTTAAATTCTATGTGCCTATGTAGTTTCCTGTCCACAGTCAGCTTGGCTATTCTTTCCAGGAGGGGAGGTTTTGCAGTCAACTAAGAACTATTCTATGACTGGTACAACAGCACTCCAGCAAATTCTGTTATTATTGAGGATTCCCTAGC
>NC_061836.1:10813534-10823534 GCF_019202785.1 Penaeus chinensis
CACGTATGTACATATTTACATATATATTTACCTAGCTCCTTCTCTCTCTCTCTCTTTCTCTTCCCATGATATATATATATATATATACATATATATACATACATACATACATACATACATACATATACACACATACATATATACACACATACCCATTTAAATCCAATCTACCACACCCACCCGCTCCTCCAACCCACCCAGCCGCCAGTGCCCCTACCCATACCCCCCACCAACCCCTCCCCCCCCCCCTCCACCTCCGCCCCTCACCAACTAAGGAACACTGAAAGCAAGCGAGCTTCGGGAAGTAATTAAGTGACAGAGCCAGTGTGCCTTGTTTGAAGTTTAGTTATGTCGCACGATTGGCTGCGAAAAGGGGGTGGGGGTGAGTGGGGGGATGGGGGGGCACAGGGCCTTATGAGCTAGATCAACTAAGAATCGTAAATAATAACGCTCAGTCCTCTCGTGGAGATCTGGGAGATGCCATATTTAAAAAGAAAGAGAAAAAAAAGAGAGGGCCAAAAAGAGACAGGGCCAGAGAGAGATAGATAGATAGATAGATAGATAGATAGATAGATAGAGAGATAGATAGATAGATAGAGAGAGAGAGAGAGAGAGAGAGAGAGAGAGAGAGAGAGAGAGAGAGAGAGAGAGAGAGAGATAGAGAGAGAGAAACAAAACAGAAGGATAAAGATGAAAAATATAGCACTTTCCTCAGTAGGGTTGGTCAGATGAAGGGGGGGGGGGGGGGGGGGGGGCTGCATGTCAAGGGAATAGTTAAAAAAGCGGTCATAGACTTTGCTTATTTAAGTGTCCGAGGGAGTTACATATGTCTAATTTCTGAAAATTTTAGTTAACTTATTAGGCCTATGTTCCCATAATACGAGTATTGAAAACCCATAAACTTTAGAATCGGAATTAATGTTAGAAAACTTGAAAAGCGTGACGCAAGCTGCTACATTCTGCTTTTAAGCTTTCGTTAACTGCATTTCAGAGACAGGAGGAGTTGCAAATGGAGACATGTCAAAGATATGACGTCACGTGTTGGGGAAGTGATGCAAGAACGACATAGATTATTGCAAGAGGGAAATGTATTTAATTCGCTGTTTATGCTTTGTTTTTATTTATTTTATGCATGGCTGATGTTAAAAAGGAGGGATATTCGCGGTAGAATGATAACACTGTCGTTAGTATGAACTAGGTAGGTAGGAAGATAGGTAAGTAGGTAGGTAGGAAGGAAGATATGTAGGTCGACAGGGAGGTAGGTAGATGGGTAGGTAAGTAGGTAGATAGGTAAGTAGGTAGATAGGTAGGTAGGTAAGTAGGTAGATAGAAAGTAGGTGGGTAGGTGGATATGTACGTAGGTAGGGAGGTAGATAGGCAGATGGAAAGGTAGGTAGGTAGAAAGATGGGTAGATACATAGATTGATAGACAGACAAATGGACAAATAAATAAAGAGATAAACAGATAAATAGAGAGATAGAATGATAGGCATACATTGGTAATTGTAGTCAGTTGGAGACATACAGACAAATAAATCAATCAAAGAGATGAATGGTTAGATCAATAAACAGGAATAGAAACGAAAATCAGTAAATGTATTAATGATATCAAAAGTCACTTTACCCAAGATGCAGCTTTACCATTTTCGCAACGAGTAATAATATTATTATGAGACAAATGTTGAAATATTAATAATTGATCTTAGAGTTTATTTTAGAGTTTACATACTTGGGGTCAATTTCTTCACTGCTGATGTCAAACACACATGTTTACACTGATATGAAGACATAACCTAATTACGTGAATTGAGAATGAGGGATTTATTTATTTATTTTTATTTGAATGAAAATTGGAGAGATTTTGATTTTCTTTTGTTAGTCATTTACTCAGTTAATGTTTTAGGTAAAGGTATTTGCATTTACCATTACAAACCATTTACAATTCTCTTTGGGGAATGGTCAGTAATTTTAACTTCATTGATATTCAAGGGATAAAGAGAGGTTTAGATGATATCAGAGACAAGGATGATGAGGAAGGAGAAAGGGAGGAGAATAGGAAGCAGAAGATAAAGAAATAAAACGAGAAGAAATAAAAATAATGAAATAAATGCACACACACACACACACACACACACACACACACACACATAAATATATTTATATATAGATATGAATATATATATTCATATATATATATATATATATATATATATATATGTTTGTATATAATGTAAATATATATATATATATATATATATATATATATATATAATATATATACATATATAATATATATATATATATATATATATATATATATATATATATTTATATAATGTAAATATATGTGTGTGTGTGTATCAATAATATAATTCATATATATAGATCCTTCTCTTTCCCCAAAAAGTCATCGCTAATCGTCAAAACTCTATACAAAACGAAGAAGAAAAATAGAATACGATACGAAAAGACAGATGAATGAGGAGATAAGTCAAGACCCGAGAAAAAGAAAAACAAAACTTAGAGGATGTGTAAACGGCAAGTTCCTCGGGCATTTTCACGAACCGTCGCGACTTGAAATCTAAAAAGTTTAACGACGCCATTAAACTTTGGGGGCGATAGCAAGGTACTTGATTATCGTGAAAAAAACACGTGGATTTGTTCTGATTTGATAACTTTCACTCAGCGGTATAGGAAATGGGCGGGCGGGTGGGTGGAGGATAAGCTGGGCGGGATGGGCGTGGGAAATGAGGATCGGCGTGTGGGTGAGGATGGGCGTTGGGTGTGGGGATGGGCGTGTGGGTGTGGGGATGGGCGTGTGGGCGAGGATAGGCGAGAGGGTGAGGATGGGCGAGAGGGTGTGGTTAGGGGCGGCGTGTGTTTGTTGTGGGAGTGTGGGGTGGAGATGGGCGTAGGGGGCAGGGATGGGCGTTCAGGGGCTGGGGATGGGCGGTGGGGGTGGGGGTGGGCGTTGCTTGTGTACAAACGAGCGTGGGGATGTGAGAAGGGTACGAGGTGTGGGTGTTTGGAAACGGGCGTGGTTTGCATGGAGTAAGAGTAGGGTGGAGTCTGGCGGGGGAGTGGGGGCCGGGGATGGGCGTGGGGTGTGAAGAGGAAGGATGTGGGGAAGGGTGTAGGAGGAGGGGGGGGGGGTGAATAAGCGCTTGATTAAGTCTGTGTTTTGAATATTTAGTGGAGGGCGAATTTCGCGTTGCCTAGAATATAGAGATAAGAGTGATTGTTGTAAGTTGGCCTTTGTTGTTTTTTTCTCTTTTTTTTTTACTTACATCTTATTTTCGTATTGATTTGCTTCTTCCACTCTTACTCTCTTTCCTTTCTATCTATCTCTTGCCTTTTTGTTCTATGCACTTTCTTCTTTTTTATTCTTGTTTTATCTCCCTCTCTCTTCCTTTTAATTTTCTCATCCTTCTCATCTTCCTTCTCTCTCTCTCTCTCTCTCTCTCTCTCTCTCTCTCTCTCTCTCTCTCTCTCTCTCTCTCTCTCTCTCATTCTTACCCACCCTTTCTCTCTCTCTCTCTCTCTCTCTCTCTCTCTCTCTCTCATTCTTACCCACCCTTTCTCTCTCTCTCTCTCTCTCTCTCTCTCTCTCTCTCTCTCTCTCTCTCTCTCTCTCTCTCTCTCTCTCTCTCTCTCTTCCTTTCTTTCTCTCTCTGACCTCACTACATCATTTGATAACTTTCTTTGTGTGTTTCCTTTTAGAGATTCAGACCCTCACTCTGTAATACATTTTCTGCCACATGATGTATAGTTGCGATTTATACTGATAAACAGCCATATTTTAGGGGGTCGCGCCATAAGCATTGCAAACAGCATTAGGAAATAGACAAATATATCTATCACAGTATGATGGATGGAACGCGGATAGGGCAATTTTTAACATATAATTGTTTTCGGTTGGTAAAGTTTGGCAGGATTTTGGTGAGGTTTGTGTTTCGTGTTTTTTGTTTGAAGGACTGGTAGTTTGTTTGTTTGTTTGTGTGGGGGTGTGTCGGGGGGTAGACGGCTGGGTGGGTGGGGTAGTTGGATGGGTGCGTGCGTGCGTGCGTTCGTGCAGATGTGTTATGAAGTATTGTGTTTTCGCGTGTCTGTCTATGCATATGTCTATGCGATTGAGTAAATAAGTAATTACACGTAAAAAACTTGTATGTATATGTACATGCATGTTTTATTTGTAAGATTCATTCACCTCTCCCGTGAAATCCGCTGTAATCTATTAATTCTGACCAATATATTACCGGTTATGCCAAATGTGTCCCAGGATGAATAATGTATATTGGCAAGTGAAATTTATCATAATTACAATAATCTTACAAAAAAGTATCATTGATAACATGATTTATATAACTTACGGTATTAATCTAATTTAAAGGAGTTAACAGATAATAATAGTAAAAAACTTTGAGCATGCACGCACTGAATCCATAGTTATTTTGGCATTATCTTTCATGCAGAAAATAGAAACAGTTTATCTTAGAATTGTAGCTTGACTTCGGGTAAAAAAACTAATTTCTTTAAGATTAGTGTAACGAAGCGTGTCAACTTTGATATGATATTTTTTTTTTCTTTGGAGGCGCCGTGTTAGATTAGGCCTAATGCAAATTGCTTAAAATGTTTTCAAAGTTCACCCTGCAAGCAAAAGAATTAGGGAAATTTGTCTGAAAGTCCTAAGCGATGGAAATGCTCAGAGTATTGGTTTCCGCTCCAATTTAACTTGGAGTGAGATCTCGCGTGAATGATGTGAAATAAATAGTGATTCGTGAATTTCCTAATCCGGTAATTAGAAGTTTAACCTTTGGAAGCCGTAGATAATTAATTTGTACGTCCACGTGCAAACAGAGGTATAAACATCCGTAAACGTAGATACCAAATACAGACATGTGCACATGTATTCGTACAACAAATATAAATAACCCGCCCTGTGTGTGTGCGTGTGTGTGTGTGTGTGTGTGTGTGTGTGTGTGTGTGTGTGTGTGTGTGTGTGTGTGTGTGTGTGTGTGTGTGTGTGTGTGTGTGTGTGTGCATGCGTGCGTGAGTGCGTGAGTGAGAGCTATATACATAATTCAGTGAAGATAAATAATAAAGAGAATAAGAAATCCTACAAAAAATACCCACATCCAATGCAAACCGTATAACCTAATATTTTAATTGAATACCAAATGAATCAAGATAAAGAAGAAAAAGTGAAAAAAATCGATATCCTTCTACATAACACGAAAATCCCTTTCCGAACAAAGGCAAGGAATCATAACGAAACCGAAAGCGTACCAACAATATCAATAAACTTCCTGCTTTTTAATAATCCTAATCAAGTTCTCCTTAACCAAAGGAAATTATTCCCGGCATAAAGAGAGTCGTAATTCACATCTTATTGCGAAAAAGAGGAACATTTTGTGTAATTGCTTTCGAGAATACTAACTACTTCGGCCATTTGTTGTTAAGACGCCCGGTGCTGTTGACAAGGGATTAGGCAATGAGAGAAAGTTAGTTTTTTGTGGGAGAAGAGGAGGAGAAAGGGAGAAGAGGAGGAGAAAGGGAGAAGGAGGAAAGAGTGGGAGAGGGAAGGAAGTAGGAGTGGGAGTGGGAAGGAGGAGAGAGTGGGAGAGGGAAAGAGGAGAGAGTGGGGGAGGAAAGGAGGAAGGAGCGGGAGAGGGAAGGAGGAGAGAGTGGGAGAGGGAAGGAAGAAAGAGTGAGAGAGGGAAGGAGAAGAAAGAGAGGGGAGGCAGGGAAGAAAGAGATGTATAGGGGGAGAAGAGGAGAGGAAAAGAGCAGGAGGAAAGACTAGGAGAGGAGGAGAGGGGTAGAGGGAGAAGAAAGAGAGTGAGAAAGGGAAGAAGGAGGAGATGGGCAGAGGGGAAAGAGTTGGAGGGGGGAGGAGGAGGAGGAGGAGGAGGAGGAGGAGGAGGAGGAGGAGGAGGAGGAGGAGGAGGAGGAGGAGGGAGAGGACGAAGAGGATGAGGAGAATGAGGAGGAAGAGGAGGAGGAGAAGGACAAGGAGGAGGAGGAAGAGGAGGAGGAGGAGGAAGAGGTCGAAGAGGAGGAGGAGGAGGAGGAGGAGGAGGAGGAGGAGGAGGAGGAGGAGGAGGAGGAGGAGGAGGAGGAGGAGGAGGAGGAGAAGGAGGAGGAGGAGCAGGAAGAAAAGGAGGAGAGGAGGAGGAGGAGGAAGAAGAAGAGGACGATGAGGAGGAGGAGGAGAAGGAAGAATGTAAGCACAACGAGAGGGAGGAAGAAGGGGTGGAGCATATTAAAATGATAACAATAATAACAAGGATAACAACAATAAGGCTAAGAGCAACAATTATGACATTGCCAGTAATAATAACTTTCGTTTATGTAGGAAAAGCTAATATTTTAACATAAGAGATACTTTTTTTCCTATCTGATCGCATTCTTTTCTCCTTTATCTTCGTTCATTTTCTATTATGTTGCATCTCTTGCCTCTTCTTCTCTCTTGGCTTTCATCTTATCATTTGAGAAAGAGAGAAGAAAAATATTACGTTTTTTTTTCTGGCTTCTTTTTTTTTCTATTCTTTCTCTAAGACTCTCTTATCTTCAAGGATGATTATCTCTTCTTTCATGCAGTGAATTAATCATAAAGAGTAATTAAGGAATAGAGAGATAAGGCATACGAAATGACGTTGTTTTCATTACATGCTAATTCTTCCCCCTATATTTCAAAACCATTTCCGTTTCTCACTATACATTATTTTCTGATATCATTTATCTGCCTTTCCTATTTTTATCAGTTTGTTTTATACATAATTTCGCCTTCCTTTTGTGTCGGTCTCTCCCTTACCCCTAGTAGCCTAATATCTACCTTATTCTTCTTCCCCTTCCCTTTCCTCCCTCCTTCGTTCCATAATTATGGTATTCTTCATACCCACCTCCTTCAACCTCTCCCTTCCCTCACTTTATCTCACTGACCATAGTCTCACTGTTTTTTATCTTATTTTTTTTTCTCTATATATTCCCCTTTCTTCCGTCTTTACACTTATGACACCATTCTTTTTCACATCCTCTTCACTTCCTTTCCCTTCCCTCCCCACTTCATTTACACTTACATAACCCTTCCTTCTAACAAACCTTCTCACACTTTCCATCCCCTCCCTCTCCACGTGCGACATCCTTTATCGACCCTCCCTTCTAACTCCTTTTTTCATCTTCCTTTTTCTCATTCAACATGACAGACTTAAGAGCCTTAATGACGAGCCCTTTTCCCTCTTCCTCTCCCCTTCTTTTCCTTCTCTTCCTCCCACTTATGACATCTTTAAACAATCCTTCCTTTTAAGCATTTCTTCCAACACCTACACCCTCCTAATTACTAATAATCTTCTTTTTCTTATCTCTCCTTCTTGTCCCCATTCCCTCACCCCCATCTCCTTCATTAAACACTCATGACACCCTTCACCACCCATTCCTTCTTAAACTCCTCTTCAACCCTTGATCTCCCTGCCTCTCTCTTCGCTCCCCCCCCCCCCGACCCCCCACCACCTAACATTCTCTACCCCCTCTACCTCTCCTTACCCCCTTCCCAGCCGTCCCTACACCCCAACACTAATCTACCCCCTCCCTAACCCTCTCTCTCCACACCTAACTTACACCGAGTAGTTAATACAGGCTAGTAAGGCCGGTGACGCTGGCAGTAATATTGGTCCAAAACCCGACAATTGCATTTGCATATGGCATTGTGGCGAAGCTCCCTACGCCAGAGGGTCATTTGAATGTATATAAAGGACGGATCAATAGTGTTGTGGGCTCGCGTGGGTGGGTGGGTGGACGAGCTAAGGAGGTGGGCGCGTGGATGGGTGGACAAGCTAAGGGAGTGGGTGTCTGGGTGGGTGGACGAACTAGGGAGTGGGTGAGTGGACTGGTGGACGAGTTGAGGGGGTATTGGTGGAAGAAGTAAGAGTGGTAAGTGGATAGGTGGACGAAACACGAATAGGTGTGTGGTTTGGTGGGTAGGTCAACCTGGATAAACGACTTTGAAATAAGTAGGTAGAAATAGGGAAGTGTATATATAAGGAAAATACGTGATAACACTTTCCTCAAAGACTAAATGACAAAGTTTTTTCTTTTGAACTATCTGAACTCAACGCTGGCTCCCACTGCCAATGTCCAAGGTTCAACTGAAGAATCAGAACATCTTTCTCATAACACTTTCAAACCACATCTTAACAAAGGGACTTAGACTTGACATACAAACCCTTCCACGCAAACATAAACAAGACAAACAGACACAAACAGACCCGCAGTAATTTGACCAAATACATGCAGACATACGAATATAAATATGCAGTTCACCGGCATACACACGTGCTCGAGATTTCCATTAGATAAGCGTAACTCTCTGAACAAAAGGCTACCGTGCTGTGCGAGCATTACATGATGTTGTGTATTAGCGATAACCTCCGAACTTACGTGAAGAGGGAAAGAGAAAGAGAAAAAGGAAAAGAGAAAGAAAAAAGGAAAGAGAAAGAGAAAAAGAAAGAGATAGATAGAGAGAGAGAGAGAGAGAGAGAGAGAGAGAGAGAGAGAGAGAGAGAGAGAGAGAGAGAGAGAGAGAGAGAGAGAGAGAGAGAGAGAGAGAGAGAGAGAGTGAGAGAGAGATGCAGAGAGAGAGAGTGCGAATCAAGTGAAGGCCAAGACCCTCAAGGTCACCGTAGATTCCAGCTAATGGTGGAAATAGATTTGCTTAGGCACAAACGTTGTAGAATTTTTGCAGCCAATATTCATTTTAGAGGTAAACCATCACATATCTTTTATTTCCACTACGCGCTTCGCCACTGCTGCCACAACACGTCATAACAAAGGTTTTGGGGTCACAGTTTCAGCTTTTACCGTGTGACATTAATTTTTTAGTGGGTATTTATCACTTACATAGGGCTTTCAGGCCCAGTACATGACATCAAATGAATATTGTCGAACAATTTTTTGTGCGATTTTATTGAGTCAAACAAAATCATTTTTCGACATTTTTTGAATAAGGTGATTTTAACTGTATATTACAGGATTTAATTTAATTTTATTTTATTTTAAGCTTACACATTATTATTAACCTCTAGATACAATTCTAAAGCAAAACCTATGCAAACTAAATATAAACACTACCTCCTTTTCTAATTCCGTTTTCCAAGACAACCCTTAAGATTCTCACTACCTCCCCTGCCTCACTACCTCCCCTGCCTCACTCCCTCCCCTGCCTTTAAGACCGAGACTCCCCAGGAATCACAAGGTCCACCGGAACAAAGCAACGCAGCCGTTCATCTCGGATAAACAAAAGAACTGCCGAAACATAAGTAACACTCATAAGACGAAGAAGAAGAACGGGGCGGCGGACGCGTGTCTCGTGCCCTGACTTGCATCTCCGGCGTCGTCTCCGGGGCAAGAAGAGACGATCACCGCCAAGGATATGAATGGAATTTCATTAGAAGCGTCCGATTGAAGCCGAGTTTGTCTGGCTGCTGAGTTGAAGTGACGTGACAGCAGACTAACTGATTATAGGAGTTTGATCATTTCCTCGGTTGCAAATAGCCTGCCGTGGATGTTCTTGGTTTTAGATTGGTCTTTGGGGGTATTTTCGTGGTGAAATTTGTCATGGCTTTGGTTTAGGTTGGTGTATGTTTATTACGAAAGCGTTTGTGCTTTGTCTGCTTATGGAGCGTGCGTGCTTGTGTGTGTGTGTGTGTGTATGTGTGTGTGTGTGTGTGTGTGTGTGTGTGTGTGTGTGTGTGTGTGTGTGTGTGTGTGTGTGTGTGTGTGTGTGTGTGTGTGTGTGTGTGTGTGTGTGTGTGTGTGTGTGTGTGTGTGTGTGTGTGTGTGTGTGTGTGTGTGTGTGTGTGTGTGTGTGTGTGTGTGAGAGAGAGAAAGAATGTCTATACATTTGACCGGTTGACCGCAACCCCTCTCCATGCCCACCGAAATGCCCCGCCCGCGGAAATCACCGCCGCACCGCCCGGCACCCCAGCCCCGGCAAACAATCTAA
>NC_061836.1:10851034-10858534 GCF_019202785.1 Penaeus chinensis
ATATCAAATGCAAAGAAACAAGAGAGCATGATTCTTGGTTCGTAAGTCGATCTGCTGGACTAACAATGGAAAATGTGCTATACAATGATAAAAAATGCAATGTTATAAATAATAGCATAAGAAAAGTCACTGTAACGCGAAATGTTATAAATAATAGTATAAGAAGAGTCACTGTAACACGAAATGTAAAGTCCAAGAAGCTCGTGTGGGTCAACGTCACCGTAGCGCTACAAAACCGTTCTGTTCGAGCGTCTACTTTGCAACGCACAAAAGTATTCCGTATTTTCCAACGGAACGCAAGGCAGGGTGGATTCAAGAGGATTTATGAAATGCTTCTTACTGATAACTATAATGATACCAGTCATAACAGGAGCAGTAGTGATACTACTATTAGCAGTAGTAGTAATAGTAGTAGTGATAGTAGTGGTGGTATTGACTATGATAATGGTACGATTACAATAAATGACTTTATCTTAAAAAAAAAAAAAAAAAAAAAAAAAAAAAACGCACCAATATCCACGCTACATCTAGAGATCCCGCTACTGTACCACATCAAGTCTCCACACGTACCACTAATTACCAAATACAGCCCCCAATTGCTAGGCTAATGGCAGACCCGCCGTCAGTACCTTCCCCAGGCGTGCGGGGAGGACTTCCTGCGTTACGGTGGGTTAGATTCAGAGGCTCTCTCGGGATCCTCGCATGGGACGAGAGTGATGCTATGCCTTTTGCTATTTATGTATCATTTTTACTTTTTTTTCTATTTATTATTATCTTTTTTTTGAGGGGGGGAGGGGGTTGACTTGAGTGGGTCTTTGTCTTCGATAGAAAGTGATTCGTTGATAATAATTTTGCATTTATTATCAGATATGCAGAAATAATCTACGGAGAAAAGTATCCGAATTAGAATACTTAAATAGCTTGGAGGTAGTGCAAAATGAAGCCATGAGGATTATCCTCGGCGCCCCGAGAACAGCAAGGATAGTAAACATGAGGTCGGAACTTAACCTACCATCCATCTCTGATAGAATAATATTTATTTCCACTATATTTGGGGTCAAAGCTCTGAGGGAACCCTTGTATCTTTGCAGACGTAACTAATCACAGACACACGCGCCCTCTAATACACAAAATCTCCATGAACATTACAAAGCTCAATGTCCCAATCAGTAAAATACCACAGGGTCGATCCATTCCACCATGGAAAAAATCAAAATTGATCGTGCACCTTACGTGTCTACCACAAAAAAAAAACAGTGTACATAACTGCGTGTTACAACAAATTGCATTAGCAACGGTGAAGGAACACACAGAGTCTATGGGCGATGATGTATACGAGTGTTACGTTGACGGATCCGTACAGTCTGGATACAAAGCTGGTTGTGCTTGTACTGTATACAAAAATGGCCTACTAAAACATCAAGTTAATATGAGAGTGCAAAATTGGGCCAGCACTACACAAACGGAGCTGGCAGGTATACTCCTTGCAACGGAATTCATAATGTCTCGGGGATCTGGAGTAGTTTTCTGTGACTCTCAGAGTGCTCTTCGGACACTAAATTCTTTCAAAGCAGGTGGCGATGAGGAAATTGTGAGTTGCATTAAGCGTAACGTAACTTGTGCAATAGGGCGTAATTTTAACATTCAATTTGTATGGATACCATCTCATGTTGGCATAAGCAAGCACGACCACGTCGACAAATTGGCGAAGGAAGCCTGTAGCAAAGATACTGTGAACATAGATCTTGGGATGCCTCTTGCTAGGGTTGCACACATATTGAAAAGTTCTCATAAGGAAGAACTGGTAGATCTGACAAACACTCAAAGGCCTGAAAGCTGTACCATAAGGCACTACGATCAGTATAGAGATAGCAAGCCCTCCTATGGGTGGCACCGAAGTCAAACCAGACAATGTGACGTGGTTATTGCCAGAATACGTTTAGGTTACAGAATGTATTGGCAACTGCACGGTGCAAGATGTGCAGATGAAACTAAATGTAGACTGTGTAACGAAGAAAACAAGCGAACGCTTGAGCATTATATCTCGGAATGTCATGTGATACAGCCTTTAAGACCACCTAACATGAGGTATAAAGAACTATGTGAATATTTCATTTCATCTGATACATTGGAAGATATACTCGTATTATATCCTAAATTTACTATGTAAAACTGCCGTAAACAAAAAAAACACAGTGTTATGTAAACACGGCAAGATCATATCAACGTATTATTTTTGTATGATGTATAACATGTTTCTATATTACCTTGTACAATTACAGTAGTCACAGACTACTGTACTGTGTCAGATGTATATAAAACTGTAATCATGATTGCCCACGCCTGAGCAGATAGCCAGGGTGGTAAATAAACTTACTTACTTACTTACTTACGACAAAAGAGTCTCTCTGTGTCTCCCAGTTCCTCCTTTAAAATTTTGTCTGCATATTCGTGTTTAGGATTTTGCTAGTACATCACTATATGAGTATATTTGTATATCCACGTGTGCAGTTATAAGCAATACTTTGCGTTCCGAACAGTTCATAAAATACCGTTTCCGAGCCTAAGATGATTTTCATGCGCAAATTTCGCTTTCCATGAAGAGGTATTACGTAATCCTCCCAACACTCAATCGTATACACTTTCTTTCAACACCTGTACCTTTTGTTGCACGAAAATAGTAACCGGCGATTCTAGTAATTCAACTCGCAGACAATGCCGAAAGGTTCATTCTTGCAAAATGTACTAACAACTCAATAAAATCTGATGGTTACCATTATTGTTATAATTCAGGCCTACGATTAACTTATATTTTTATTTCAATTTTTTTTTGTTTCATATACTACTACTACTGCATCTGTTAATAACAATGAAAGCAATAAAAAAACAAAAAAACAATGATAATGATAATCAAATAATTAGTAGTAAGTGGGTGGGCAAGCCAACCCAAGTTAAACCCGGGTCAATTGAGGGCTGGCGTCAGGAAGGGCATCCGGTCATAAAAGATATCTGCCACAATATGAGCATGAGACAAAGCTGCAGCAAAAGTTCTGATAATAGATATAAAAAAAGTAAAAAATAAAACAAGAACAAGAACAAGCCGCAGGGACAAAGTAAGAGTAAGAACAAAAATAAAAACGATAAAAATGACAATGATCATGATGACAATGCCAATTGTAATATCAAAGATAATGAAAACAATGATACTGTTAATAGCAGTGACATTCATTATGAATAATTATAATAACACCATCAATAACAATAATAATAATGGTGATAATGACCATAAAGATTACCATTTTTATTTTCATCGTCAGCATCACAATCATTACGATAATCGTCATCATCATTATCTCCTTATTCTAATCATCTTTGTATCTGCTTTTTTTTTTTTTTTTTTTTTTTTTTTTTTTGGGCAATCTATATCTCCATTTCCACTTACCTGATTGCACATTCATTCGTCTATACAAAGGCACCTTTCAGTGAAACTATTTTTGACTTCAGGTTTTGTTTACATCATCTCCTTCCCTATTTCAAACTCACCTTTTCCCTCCCTCTTGCCCTTCCTCCTATTCGCTTCTTCTGTTCATTAGGATTCTCTCCTTCCTGTCATTTTTTTCCTCCCTCTCCTTCCCTCCCCCCTTCTGTCCTCCCCCTTCTTTCTTCTCTTTCTCCTCCTTTCTGTCCTTCTCTCCCTTCCTCTCCTTTCTCCATGTTCCTCCCCTTCTCTCCTTCTTCAGTCACTCCATTAGCATCCTATCTACTGCTTCCCTCAGAAATGGTCTCTCAGTAGTGTGGAAAACATGGTAAGCTTCCTTCATTGGGTGTGCGGTTGGCAACAAGAAGGGTATCAAATATTCGTTTCTTGACTTACAACATACTGAAGAGACTGGTTGCCTTTTTCCAGGGAGTCGAGATTATGTAATTATCTCTATCCCTCTGCTCGTGAATATTAATGAAGGTATATGAATAGAAACCCATGTATATACACAAGATGGGAAAATGCAAGCAGCTAAAGGAAACACGAAAAAAGGGAAATTTTAATGGTTGCGCAGAAATTCGTTACAGTGGAAGACAAGGCAGCTAACCCTCGGGATCTCTCTCTCTCTCTCTACGTGTCTGTCTGTCCGTTTATCTGTCTCTTTGCTTATTTGTCCATATATTTATTTATCTATGTGCATGTCCGTCTATTTTACTATATGTTGCTCTTCGTCTTTGTCTATCTATTCATACAGTTATTCTATATCAATTAAGGAGTCAGTCAACATACCTATTCATCAATCTATACTAGTATATGCATATATAACGAGTAGCTTGTATTATATGAAAACAATTTTTGATTTTGAAATTAGTCCCTATTTCTGGCGCATCATATGCCACTAAATATGCCGTGATAAGCGTTTGATGAGATCATTAAGATGAATTGCTATTGGGTCATTTATTTGGCTACGATATAGACAATGGATTATTATTGTAAAGAGAAACTCATTGCCGTAGTGTCTTTGGATGTGTTTCGTTATTGCGAAGGAACTATATCGCTAACTGTGCAGCACACACACACACACACACACACACACACACACACACATGTATACACATATTTCAGTGTGTCTGTGCATCACTGTGTGTCTGTAGGTTTGTGTATGAAATAGACATGTTTGGCGTAATCCAACAAGAATTGTCATGCAAACGTACATCTACGAACGAAGCTTCCCAGAACATGCTTATACAAATATCTGACAGTGAGAGCCATCCCAGTGGAATCCCAGCGGCATATGTGATTTATCCCACAGTATGTGATGCTACGTGAGGGCAGCTACTGCAGTTTTTTTTTCGTTTGGTGAAAATTCTGGCGGTCGCCCCATAAATAATAACTTGGTTATCACTCTAAAATGATAGGCGTTACCCTCCATACCCCTTTTACTATGTTATGCAGAACAGTTGTCCCTGTCGCAGATTAAATCATTTATGTAAAATACATCTAAGAATTCCACATTTGTGCAGTCTTTTCATTCATTCGACAATCTGAATATGTTATAAGATTTAAAACAAAATAGGATTTATAACAATCATGCTTGGTGTCAAGATTTGTTTCGGAAGTTTTCGATATTAGTAACAAGAATAATAACATTCGGCAATATGAGAAGATTAGTTTATAGCTAAAGGCTTCATAAGTGCAGTTAGAATATGAAGTCCATATGTTAGATTCTAAAGCTATCAAGCAGAGTGAAGAAATAAACTGATAAGTAGAGGCAGCTGAGGAAGGAGATTAGATGTCTCTTGGAAAGACATAAGATGGATGCTGGAATACTTTAAGAACGCTTTCCGAAAACATGGGAGATAAAGGACTTTATCAAAAACAAAGCTAGTCATGCGTAATCGTGCTATGCGGGCGCTGAGTAAAAATAAAAAAGTTTCTTGTATCCGAAGTCTAAATCAATTTTTTTTTTTTTTTCACCTAATCCACAGGAAAGGACACTAAAAACCAAGCATTAAGAACATCTGAGAAGTCCAGTCGCTTATAAAACGAGAAGTAAGTAAAGGTGAAGAAAAGTCTTGGAAGAAAGCGGGTCGACCAGCGGCGTTCTAGAGGAAGAAGGGTCCTCCAGTTTACGCTAGACGCGAAGCAAGAAATTCTTCGCAATGGACAGAGATTTCGTCTATCGCTGAAGATCGAGGGCTTCGTCGAACACGTCGACGATTGGGTCAGCCTCTCAGAAGGACCTGCATGAGAAATCGACTTCCTCCTCACCCAAGGACCTGAGGCCAACGAGACGAAGTGCGGACGAAGGACGGGCGAAAGGAGGGGAGCGACTGACCCTAATGACGCGAGAGGAAAGATAAGCAACGTACACCGAAGGGAGAGCGTGCGAACGAGGACAGACGTATCCCGCTCCCAACTTCCAGGCCTGAGGGAGGGAGGACGAGCGGAAGGCGAGCCAAGGTTTCCACGAGAAAAGATATGCCGTTGCATCCTCCGCCACATGTCGGACCTGCCTGTATATGATAAAAAAGGAACATTCTCGAAAACGAGGGAATTATAAAATTAACAGGCAAATAATTAGTTATATTCCTAATTAAGTTCTAATTTATAGATATTCATCACTCTCATTAATAAATACTTGTATAATCATGCGCATTACAAATTATGTAACAATATCAGTATTATTTACCGTATATGTCCCCAGCGTTATTCATGAAATATGTTCACTTCATAATTTGGTTCACAAGCCCCAAATATTTGAAAAGTTCATATAACATATTTACAACCTCAGTGTTACCACGCTGTTAATGTGGCGTCGGCACCGCTGGTCGAGCGTCACTCTCCACGTTCCGGCCGGGAGTTAATGTACATACATTAGCATAAAACCACCGGTTTGTCGTGGTCACTCTTTGCCGCTGGTTCGCTCCGGGAAATTCTTTGGGGAGGAATGGAGGCGAGAGGGGCGAGGGGGAGAAAGGGGGGGATGGGGGGAGGCCATAGCGTATTTCCGGAAACTGACATTATATCCTGGGTCTTTTTTTACAATTTATTATTATTCTTTTTTATTTTTTAATAATCCGACTTTCGTTGAATTGTAAGAATATATTCACCGCCATCCTCCTCGTTCCCCTAAACCACAAACCCTCAACGCCCCTCCACCAAAACGAAGCATCTTACTCAATAGAAACACAGACTACTACCTCATAATCAGATCAATAACCTCATGATCCCTCCGTCTCCCTCTTTGCATATCTGGCCCGGACACGCAGCCCTTCTGGTGACCCTTCCCTTTCTCCTCCTCATTCATTTTGCCTTTTTCTCCGAACGCTTTTCTTCGTCAAGCCCATTTGACTTCTTTCGGAGCGAGTCCCGTATCGTCAGCATCACCAACAAAAAGGGGGAAGGGGGGAGGTGGGAGGGACGAAGGGGGGAAATGGGAGGGAGGAAGGAGGGAGGAAGGAGGGAGGTGGGAGGGAGGAAGGGGGGGAGGAAGGGGGGGGGGAGGTGGGAAGGAGGAAGGGGGGAAATAGGAGGGAGGAAGGGGGGAGGTGGGAGGGAGGAAGGGGGAGGTGGGAGGGAGGAAGGGGGAGGTGGGAGGGAGGAAGGGGGGAGGAGGGAAGGAGGGAGGGAGGGAGAGAGAGAAAGGGGGGAGGGAGAGAGAGAGAGAGAGAGAAAGAGTGAGATAGATAGATATATAAGTAAACAGAGAGAGAGAGAGAGAGAGAGAGAGAGAGAGATAGATAGATATCGTAAGTAAACTTATAGACAGAATGACACATACACAGGGACAGAGAGCGAGCGAGCGAAATAAAAAAAAATCCTCTCTGACGGACAAGACTCCACCAAAATCCTATCTCCACCTCGAACTCTTTCTCGGACTCGAACACCTTCCTCTATCTCCTTCAAGGACCGTGTGATGTGACTCGGAGGTCGTGGCGTCGAGAGAGGGGGTGGGAGGGGGTGGGGGGGGGGGGTCGTAAGCCCTTCGCGACTCGCACTCAGACGCTGCTCGGAAT
>NC_061836.1:10863534-10873534 GCF_019202785.1 Penaeus chinensis
AAGAATTAAAACAATTACTTGATACTTCCAACTTCACTTGAATATGCTGCCTTTGTCCAGTTCGCAGAAATGCTTAAATAATCAAAACGAACAGTTTCTCGGAATATTACAGACAACTTCTAAACAATTTAATTCGAAGGACGGCTTCCGCATAGGCCTACGTGCGTGTTCAGATCACCGGTTGATGATGAAACCAATTGTCTTTGGTTAAAGGACTTATGGTAATAATGGTAAAGAGAATGACGGTGATAGCTGTACAGATTAAATAATAATAATAATAATAATAATAATAATAATAATAACAATAATAATAGTAGTAGTAGTAGTAGCAGTCGTAGTAAACATTATATCAATAATAATAATAATAATAATAATAATAATAATGATAATACTACTACTAATAATAATATTGATAACAATAACAACAATAATAATAATCATAATTATAATAAACATTATATTGATGGTGATGAGGACGAAGACTATTGCGATGTCAATGATGTAAAGCTTAATAAATATTTATAACCAAAACATCAATAACGATCATAGTTCTGACAATACCAACAATGATAATGATAACAGATAAATATTTCGTATTTTCACGAGCAGATGAGGCGAGTCAGATGTGGTAAACAAGGTAGCAATGCAGGTGAATAATTCCACAGGCCAGACATATTTACTTAGTGTTTCTTCTTTTAAGCCTTCTTCGGGCATAATCCCAAGGAGAAATTATTAGTCGAAATGTTGGGTAAATAGACCTTTTGCTGTTGAAACACTCGCTTTCATTACCGCCCTACGAAGAAAGCCTATAAAGCGAGTCTAAAATCTTGGTTTATGCTGTTTTTAGTCGTTATTTTGATCTTGATTTTATAAATCATACGAAGAGTGTGAAGTCTTGTTTGTAGGTAATTTCTGTATCTGGTTGAACTATACTAACAGTTAAAGTGGCATCACAATTAGCAAAATAAACTATCAATGTCTTGCTATGAAGTTATAAGTCATTTCCAATCTCGTAAATGTCACGGAATAAGATCTTATTTTCCCCAGGCGTTTCCTCTTCCAGCCTTTGATTAGCTATCTGCTCAAATCAAATCCCTTTGGAAAACTAGTCCTTAAACTCTCCGGGATTTTCTCTTCGCATTTGACTATGTTAGTGGTTTGTCAGCGTCCGTAGAATAAATTATATGTTCACAACCTTGACGTGATTATGTTTTTTTTTTATGTTTTTTCTTTGATTCAGAACCTTCATAAGTGAATTAATACATTTGATAAAGGTTATGTAATTACATCATATAGAGCAGAAGTGGAATTAGTTTCAGTGGAATGTAGTGATAATAACTTTGTTTGATTAGCAACACATCATAAGTGTATGAAGTTGCTTATTAGAATATAGGATTTTCCTTTTAAAGATAATTGAATATTATTGACTACATCCAATCGATTAAGGGGTAAAGACATACGAAAAAAACAATTGTTCTTAATTATTAATTTACTACCTTGTTACACGTGAACGAAATGCCAGAAATCGCGTGTACACACACACACACACACACACACACACACATATATGTACACACGCACACACGCACGCACGCACGTACACGTACACACGCACGCACACACACACACACACACACAAATAAATATATATATATATATATAGACGATGAAGATATTGATAAAGATGGCATAGATATAAATATAAATATGAGCATAAATATAAATATGAATATATATATATATATATGTATGTATTATATGTATATATATGTGTATATATATGCATATATATATGTATATATATAAATATACATACATATATATATATATATATATATATATATATATATATATATATATATATATAATCGGTATATAAATAGATATGCACAAATAGACAGGTAGTTAGTTAGGTAATAGAGAAATTAATAGATAGAGACGTATAGATAGATATATAAAACAATAGACAGACAGGCAAGGAGATAGAAAAAGATAAAGCAACACATACTTTAATGTTTACGTCACCGACACATATGGAAGTAAATATCGAAGCACTTAGTCGCATCTTGAGATTAATAAAGAGATTTAATATAAGAAGGTAAACTTTCGGATGCAATTGTTCGGCCGAGACAATATTTAGACGGATGAGGGGAATGTTTGTCCTTGCTAAGGGGAGGGGAAAAGGATGGGAGGAGAGGGGAGAAGAGAGAGAGAGAGAGAGAGAGATAATGGAATCGTTTGTTTCCTTTCAGTTCTGTCGTTTGTAAATGTTTTAATTGCAAGTTCTAAACGTATAAAGTATCCGCAAACCGTTAGCAGTTATTTAATTTTAACAAGACTATGTGACAGCAAGAAAATCAAACAGATATAGAGACATGACCATATAAATAAATCTGCACACAACATAGCCAACCAATCAAAGTAACCCTTTTTCTAAAGCAAGTATCAATTAAGTACAAATATTCATGTCTCGAGATTAGCTCTCCCTTTATATGTGTAATAGTGTAACTCACTGTCAAATAATAAAAAAAAAAAAAAAAATGTCTACAAAAATATTCATTTGAGGTCTCTTTTTGCATCTGAGAGTCCTTTGTCACTCAAAAACTTTATCATGCGTTATGACTAATTACGGCGATCATATGTTTGATAAGAATAAAGATAACTCCTTTTTCCGGACTTTTCGAACCATTTTCATCTGTCAATATATTAGCCAACAAAATGGCAGAGGTTGAAGGAAAGGACAATGTTTGATCTTTTGAATAACTTGCCTCTGAAATATTTAATTTCTGGCAAAATAAATAGTGCGTTTAATAGAAGAATATAGAAAATCTCTATGAGAGTAACAACAACGATGTTACGGTTTACATGTTGTGTGTAATGCACGAACATTTCTTGGAGGCGCTTACATACGATATTGAATTCCAATGAAGATAAAGAATAATAATAACAATAAATAGAAAAATGACAAAAAAAGATGAACCCATACACCCATACACAAGAGAGAGAGAGAGAGAGAGAGAGAGAGAGAGAGAGAGAGAGAGAGAGAGAGAGAGAGAGAGAGAGAGAGAGAGAAGCCCTAAGTAAAGCGATTGCAGCCGAACTTCGTACATCGAAGTGGTGCAACACGATGAGTGACTGCAATGGACAATCGGAACACACTAGCGCATTTGTCACTGCTGGTAGGAGCCGCGTTACACAAGTGGCAGTTGTATGAAGGAGAGTGACAGCTGTTAGGCAAAACTGACCCGAAGGAGATATGTTATCTGTCAGCCCGTAGACGGAACCGCTGGCAAATATAATCAATGGATTCTATCGCTGCCTCAGCATTTACATATCTGATGTATGTTGCCTAATTATCCAATAATGGGACTAATGTTCTGCTGTATTACCCACTCTCTAATTGATGTTGCTGAAAAAAGATGTTTACAATATTTTTGGTAGAATTATTGACAGACAGACGGATGGACAGACGGACGGACACACACACACACACACACACACACACACACACAGAACATGGATAAAGAGAGAGAGAGAGAGAGAGAGAGAGAGAGAGAGAGAGAGAGAGAGAGAGAGAGAGAGAGAGAGAGAGAGAGAGAGAGAGAGAGAGAGGGGTGGGGGGCAAAAGACCATTAGTAATATTGTCAGAGATCGAATGGCCATTTTTCTCGACAGTAGGTCTAACTACATTAACACGTTTGCAATGCAGATGTTGAAGATGAATCAAGCCACTTCTCATTTGCATATCATGTAATTATCTTATTTTATTCCTGCGTTCCTCGAATTTTATCTCATCGAATTTCCTGGAGGAAAAAAGGGAAAGATGAGCAAAGGAAGGTGCTTCTATGAGTGCCATGACCATGCATACAATACAAATCAAAAGACTGCATGATGAGGGCGAGTTTTAGTGAAGAATTCATGATCTTTCCAGTGGCATGATTGAACGTTGCAAGCACCATTGCAATGCGTGTTGCTTTTGAAATGTTATAGGAATGGTAACTGGGCCATGAACAGAGGACAAATGTGAAGGGTAAAGATTAGTAATTTGAAATGGCATAGAGATATTGTGTGTGTGTGTGTGTGTGTGTGTGTGTGTGTGTGTGTGTGTGTGTGTGTGTGTGTGTGTGTGTGTGTGTGTGTGTGTGTGTGTGCACGCGCGCTTGTGTGATATAGAGATGTAAAACACAGCGATAATGACCACTTATGCCTCCATAAAATAATAAGAATTCAAAACGCTTTTCCTTGATAATCCGTCGCTCCTCATGTTACTTTTTGCTTTCAAATCAAGAAATTGACTTAGCAGGCTACGACTTGATCTGATTCACCTTGACGTGGATTTGACACATTAGAAGCAAAACTTGGACTCCCTCAAGAAATGAAAGTGTTTTTGTAGGAGTTGCCTCTTTAAACGAGATACCCTGTCATTCTTCTAACACACACGATACATTCAGACACGTAAAAACACACAAACGCAAATACACACACACAAACATGAGATACAGAGAGAGAATCAGAGTTTTTATTTATCTAATTAATGTATATTTACATTTTTCATAAATTCTATAGGTAACATAGCTAAGCCCTCCACGCGTAACACTCTCTTAGGAAGGACCCTTGGCATAATTTAGGAAACATAATTATCATAACAGTTACTACTATGTATAGTACGTAAAATATAGGTTAAGACAGAAAATACATCTACAATAACTGTTTCTACAAGCAACAGACAACTTAACATAATGGTGTAAGAACAATGCATACTCTTTTCCTTTTTTTTCAGAGAGAGAGAGAGAGAGAGAGAGAGAGAGAGAGAGAGAGAGAGAGAGAGAGAGAGAGAGAGAGAGAGAGAGAGAGAGAGAGAGAGAGAGAAGAGAGAGAGAGAGAGAGAGAGAGAGAGAGAGAGAAAGAGAGGAAGAGATTAGAGATTAGAAATTTTGCGTAACCCAGAATCTGCAACACCGGACCACAAAAGGCCAGCAAATGAAAGGCCACATGAATTTTGTTCTGAAAGTACTAAAAAAGCCTCTGTTTCAGGAGGAAGTTTATCCAATTACGGAACAAATTGGAAAATTAGCATAGCCAACGAAAATGAAAGCTTAGCTGTCTGAGGTATATACTGAGGAAGGTACAAATCGAGATATCAGGTTCTAAACACGTTATATCGTTTGTCTGAATATCAAAAAAGGTGTATTAATGTTCAGTGATAAAATAAAAAATATATTCTAACCTATATCATACCTATTTTTGCGTACATTGATGTTATACTATGGAAAGAAATTTCAATAGATTTGGCTTATTCATAATTCCGGCCAAAAACACGCATAAAAATATTCACGTTAGTAGATTTATTTAGACATGTTAAAGTAGTTGGAATAATAAATAATCAATATATATATATATTAATAATTAATGAGTACATTATCATAGATACTTAGAATGAATTAATATTCAAATGAATGAGTGATTGCAAGGATGAATAAAAATATAAACCTGTTAATTTATCAATTAGTATTCCTATAGGATGAATATCACATAAATAAAATATGCAGAATTCTATTAACAAATAAATAAAAACAAGAAACAAATCTAATTTGTCACGAATGACAGTTTTTTTTCTAACTCTGTAGTGGACGCTATTCATACCCTTTCACAGTTACTTTTTAATCTCCCCGGCACCTCAGCTTTACACGAACAACCTCCTCCGTGCATGGTCACGAGACAAGCTCAAGTAATTAACAGGAATACCATCGACCAGCTTCCACAGTCAAGATAATGCCACGTGCGCTACACACTGGAATCAATATACGTCTGTTTCCTTGCTGTCGTGGACTTAGGCCGCGGATCACGACTATAGAGACGTGGGTGCAATTTGTCTTAAGCTGTAAGAAATGCTCGTCAGCTTTTACGTAATACTCATGAGCTGGCACGTGATTCTCATGAACTGGTTGAAATTATCATGAGCTGTTATGTAATTCTCATAAGCTGGTTAGGATTTCTCATGAGCTGGTAAGTCATGTTCATGAACTGTTAATCATCATGATCTAGTAATTCACAAAAGCTGGTATCAAATTCTCATAAACTGGTAATTCTCATGAGCTGGTAAGTAAATCACATAAGATGGTATCAAATTATCATTAACTATAAAAGTAAACATCAACATCAAGATGAGATAATCTTGCTGTATCATTTAGCAGTTGGAGAAAAATATACGTATGTATGTATGTATGTAT
The DNA here is from genome assembly GCF_019202785.1 of Penaeus chinensis. Classification (NCBI taxonomy): domain Eukaryota; kingdom Metazoa; phylum Arthropoda; class Malacostraca; order Decapoda; family Penaeidae; genus Penaeus; species Penaeus chinensis. The sequence goes on from NC_061836.1 coordinate 10,869,765, forward strand.
ATGTATATGTATAAGTATATGTATATGTATATGTATATGTATATGTATATGTATATGTGTATGTGTATGTGTATGTGTATGTGTATGTGTATGTGTATGTGTAAGTGTATGTGCATGTGCATGTGCATGTATGTGTGTGTGTGAGTGTGTGAGAATGTGAGTGTGACTGTGTGTGTGTGTGTGTGTGTGTGTGTGTGTGTGTGTGTGTGTGTGTGTGTGTGTGTGTGTGTGTGTGTGTGTGTGAGAGAGAGAGAGAGAGAGAGAGAGAGAGAGAGAGAGAGAGAGAGAGAGAGAGAGAGAGAGAGAGAGAGAGAGAGAGAGAGAGAGAGAGAGAGAGAGAGAGAGAGAGAGAGAGAGAGAGAGAGAGAGAGAGAGAGAGATAGAGATAGAGATAGAGATAGAGATAGAGATAGAGATAGAGATAGATAGATAGATAGATAGATAGATAGATAGATAGAGAGAGAAGAGAGAGAGAGCGTGCGTGCGTGCGTGTGTGTGAGCGTGAATGTGCGTGAATGTGCGTGTGCGTGCGTGTGCGTGTGTGTGTGTGTGCGAGTGTGAGCGAGTGAGTGAGTGAGTGAGTGAGTGAGTGAGTGAGTGAGTGAGTGAGTGAGTGAGTGAGTGAGTGAGTGAGTGAGTGAGTGAGTGAGTGAGCGAGTGAGTGAGTGAGTGAGTGAATGTACATATGTATGTGTACATAGGTATATACTGTACACGTTTTCATGCATGTACTTATATATCTATATCCCACTAAACACGTATAAATACTTCATGAGTCATCATATATTTCAGAATTTTAATACATGTAATTATGTTAAAAGAAGCAAGATTACCAATCCTGTTGCTGGAAAAAAATACGTCAAATTAACGCCTGGGGCAAATTGATATAAAATCATATCACGAAAATTTAAATCAATCCACAGGGATAATGGAAGAAGGAAGAAGAGGAGGGAGAGAGGAGAAGAGGAAAGGGTTTACAAAAAGAGATGGTGATAGTGTTGGTAATGTAAGAAATGGTGACGATGAATGAGGTGATGTAAATGATGGTGATGCTTATGGTGATGGTGATGATTTTATGGTGATGGTGATGTTGGTGGGGAGGTGGGGGGGGTGATGGTGTGAGGTGAGTGATGATGATGATAGTGGTGGTGAAATAAGTGATAGTGGTGGTGTTGATCCAAGTTATGATGGTGAAGATAGTGATGGTGATGAAAAAGTTGGCGATGGTGGTGATGGACAATTATAATAATAATAACAATAATAATATCGGTAATCATAATAATACTAACAGTGATAACAATAACAGTAATATTGATGGTGATGATGATAATGATGATGAAGATAAAGATAAAGATAAAGATAAAGATAAAGATAAAGATAAAGATAAAGATAAAGATAAAGATAAAGATAAAGATAAAGATAAAGATAAAGATAAAGATAAAGATAAATATGAAGATGAAGATGAAGATGAAGATGAAGATGAAGATGAAGATGAAGATGAAGATGATTATGATGATGCTTATAATTATAATAACACTCGGTCTAACAGTAATGAAATTAGATATGATAATAATTAGAAGAGTGGTAATAAGGATGATGGTGATTTTGACGATGTTCAGAGAGTGGAAGAAAGAAGAAAAAAATAAAACAAAATAAAATACGAAAATAAACACAACAGAGAAAAAACACGAAGAAGAAAAAAATAACAAGGAACAATAAATACACAAACACAATCCAGAATACCACGAAACAACCAACAGGATACAAAAAGAAAAAGAAAAAACGGGAATCAAAAATCCTATACCTTTATCGCTATTGAAATCCCACAAGATCGATACATGAGGCGGCCGCGATTCGACGTCGGAAATAAAACAGCGATTTAATCTGCTTAAACAAGAACACGCCGCGCCACCATTTCGTATTTCAGTCACAGCCACGGACGTCAACAAATATTTGAGGCGATAAATAATAAAGGGATGGTTAATAAAGGACTTATGGAATATGCATTAGTTGAAATGTATGCTGGGGAACAGAAGGAATTTGTATTCATTTGCATTCACATTCTTGTTTAGTCGAGTGTATGGTTACAAAATTCACATACATGTATACATATATGTACAGATATACATAGATATACAAAGTGAAATAAAGGTATATCTAGATTTATAGTTTATACATACACAGACGTAGATATGCTGTATATATGAATAAATAAATATATATATATTGAATATATTTATAAATATCTTATATATATACATATATATACACTGAATATATATATATATATATATATATATATATATATATACATATATATACATACACACACACACACACACATATATATATATATATATATATATATATATATATATATATAATTCACACACACACACACACACACACACACACACACACACACACACACACACACACACACACACACACACACACACACACACACACACACACACACACACACACACACACACGCATATATATATATATATATATATATATATATATATATTCAAATGAATACATATATATGTGTGTGTATGACGAAGAAATCCTGTTTCTGTTAACCAGCATCTGAAAAAGTTTTAGTCAACAAAAGTCGTTTAGGAGGCGAATGCAGCAATTTGGAGTAAATGGAGTTCCGCCATTGTTACGGTTATCATCAAAGTTTTCATTACCATTAATGCTGTTATTACTCTAATCGCTATGTTTATGGCAAAGGCATTTTACAAGGGGCTGCTAATGACATGAATATCATTAAAGTGATTTGTGTATTTTTTTCTTTTTCTATTCTATTTACTGGTCTATTTATTTTTAGTTTATGCATTTTGTTTGTTTGCATCACTAAGGCACATAGGGTACGTCAGTTAGAGTTAGTGCGCACTGTCAAACCATACTTGATTTTAGTTTTTGCAAAATTTGGTAAACCTGTATTATTAAAGGCTTTGTGACGCTTTTGCTAATGAAATCAGGTAAAGGAATATATATCACTGATAATTTCGCTAAAAGAACACGCTACAACAGTCATTTGTACTGTTCCTCTTTGCCCTAGTACACTACCCACCCAATCCCACTGGCTGAGTAGCTACGTTATATAAACACCACGGTAGAAGTTGTTGATACAAATAAGTAATATTGAGAGAGTGGCCAGTTTATTGATTATAAAAAAAAAAAAAACAGAAATGCTTCTCATGCAAAGTAAGAAGAACAAATGCAAACAAGATTATGTAATTACTATTTACTATAGGGCTTCAACAGCATTAGTTGTGGAAAAAGAACACTACTAGCACTAAATCGGCCAAGTAGAAGCCACCAGTGACGGAGTCTGAATTTCTGATTTTTTTTTTTTTTTTCTTTTTTTTACTTCATCTCGACCGCGTATCTTGACACATGAATTCAGAACATACCCTAGCACATATGAACACATGGCAGCCCTAATATATAACCCTCCAGTTTCGACTCTTGTATCCGAGAAATATGCACTTTGTATTTGGTATCTGCTTCGGACATGAGCAGAAACTAATACTGGGTGTTGAATTTGTTGGGGACAACGAGTCTAACAAAATGTATAGTAGCAATATGTACATACATACTGCATCCTACAAACATACGTAAATAACTTCGCAACTCTGTAAGACTCATGATGGCAGTCTAAGGTCTAACCAAAATTTAATCCAACTTCCAACGCATTATCGGCATTCAAGCACGGTACTCTCTGTTTCCATGCGTTTTCGTACGCGCTCATCACT
>NC_061836.1:10878534-10886034 GCF_019202785.1 Penaeus chinensis
AATACGTAACATGTGCTATGCCTTGCAGCATCTCATCCCATCAACAGTGCTATTTGGGCGTCGTTGATGGGCTGTAAATAATCCACACAAGTCGTGTTGACTCATCGCGGGGCGGTAGATGAGTCTGCATTATTGATGGCGCCAAGTGAGGTTCGTTGCTTCAGTCGAAGGAAGATGAATATTCCATTCTGAGGCGGACTTGCTGGGACGAGTCTCTCCAGGATGCACTTCGGTGGTTAGCGGACGCCCGGCGAGCCAACACTGGCCCACTTGCAAGGCTGGGGTGCGAGTGCTTGTGGTGTATACATATATATATATATATATATATATATATATATATATATATATATATATATTCACACACACACACACACACACACACACACACACACACACACACACACACACACACACACACACACACACACATACACACACACACATACACATACACATACACATACACACACACACACACACACACACACACACACACACACACAAGCGCAATTACACCACAAGTGTGTGTGTGTTTTGTGTGTAAGACAAGAGAGAGGGCAGAAATTGAGGGAAAACAAGAGAGAAAATCTAAATCACAACGCAGACAGCCGTGCCCATTCCTCCATCTTTCTCGCCATGACTCCGGCACGACATGCTAACAGTACCGCCCCCCCCCCTCTCTTCCTCCCCCCCCCTCTCTTCCTCCCCCCCCATCAAGGTCATAATCCCTCTCCACCCCCACCCCCCTCTCCCACTCCTCCTTAGAGAACCGTGCAACGACGCCGTAACGCGCGCCGAACGAGGGTAAACGCCGGTTTCTTCGGTTCTTCATCTGCGGGAAACTTCCGGCGGGAGGGATCGCTCGGGTTCGTTCGGATCCGCTCGGGTTTGTTCGGGTTTCGCGCTCTGGCTTCGTGTTCGGGGTGATTTCGTTCCCGAATAGAGTTGGGAAGAAAAATTAACGAAGAATGCTGGCGGGAAATTCCGAAGAGGAGAGAAGAGAGAGGAAGCAAGAGGAAGGAAGAAAATGGAAGCAAAGACTGAAAGGAATGAAAAAAAAAAAAAAAATAGAGGAAAGTTTCAAAGAGAAGACGAGATAAAAAAAAAAAAAATGAAAAGAGGTAGGGAAAAATCGACCGAGAACGCCAAAAGAGAGAAAAGAGAAGGACAAGATCATTTATTGAAACATTGGAAGAAGAGAAAGAAATAAGAAAGAATGGGGAATACGAAAGAAGAAGGAAGAAAATAAAATAGGAATGTGGGGGGGGGGGGGGGGAGCGACAAGGTGGAAAAAGATAAAGATAAGAAAATACAAGAAAAAAGGAAAAGAAGAAATAACAACAGAAGCCAAAGAATCTCTCACGGGGACAGAATGTCACGTTTAAGTCGTATTTTCAGGGAATCGGAAACGTTCTTTTTTATTAATATGATTTAAAGTGTTCGAATTCGACATTTCACTTTCCGTAATTTTTATAGGCAAAAAAGAGATGATAATGATGGTGGAGATATTAAAAGCAATGATATGAGAGATGATAATGATGGTGAAGATAGTAGCAATGATAAGAGAGATGATAATGATGGTGGAGATAGTAATAGCAATAATAAATGGAAGATAATAATTATGGTGAAGGTATTAAAAGCATTAATAAAAGATGATAATGATGGTGAAGACAGTAATGACAATGAAAACAGGGAGATGATAATGATGGTGAAGATATTAAGAGCAATGATAATAGTGAGATGATAATGAGGATGGTAATGATACTGATGGTGACTAGGATGATGATGATGATGATGATGATGATGATGATGATGATGATGATGATGATGATGATGATGATGATGATGATGATGATGATGATATTGATAATCATGCTAACAACAGCAACGACAACAGTTATAATGACAACTGAAGTGAAACCTTTCCATCCAAATGAAAAAGGCTCACCAATTTACGTCACACGTCACCACGCATTTGCACCGGATCACCCCATCGCCACACATCAAAACTCACATTACCAGCAACACAAAACTTCAAAGCCTCTCTTAATCATGAGGTAATTAAGCAAATCCATCCACAATGCAAAATAATGATTGCTCCCTTCCCATTCCCTCTCCCTTTCCCCTTCATAGCTCCTCCCTGTTTCCTTTTCCGTCGCCTTTTTCTATTCCTTCTTCCTTCTCTATTTACATCTATTCATCACTCGCCTTTCGTTTTCTCTTTCCCTAACGTTTTTCTTCTGTCCCTTTCTCTTCTGCTTCTTTACTATCTCCTTCTCCTGCTTTATCTCCTGATTTTCCTTTCCTCCCCTTTTCTTATTCCCTCTCCTTCCCCTTCCTCATTATTTCTTCTCCATTTCCATCCTCTTTCCTTTCCCGATTCCATCTCTCTCCCTCTCTTCTTTCCTTCTAATCCTCTTGTTCTCCCCTTCCTTATTCCCTCCATACACCCCCCCCCCCGTTTCCCCCCTGTTCCCTAGCTCCTTCCCTTCTTATTACTCCCCCTTCCCTTTCCATACCCCCTCTCCCTCCCATCTCCCTTCCCCCCTCCCCCTCACTCGGCCCAAAGTGACGTACCCAACCTATCGAAGTTCGTCTCGTTTAGCATCGCGCTCTCGGTATCAACTGGCAAGAGAAAAAATTTAGTATTGCAGAATCAAAAACATTTTCTAAGAAGGCTCCCCTCCTCCCCCACTCCCCAACTTCCCTCTCTCTTCCTCCCCAATCCCACCCTTCACCCTTGCTTAACCCCAGCCTAGCTCCCCCTCGTGCCCCTCCTATACACCCCCCCCCCCCACTCCCCCAACCTAAAGTCACAAGCTCTCGCGTGTGATTTATGGTTCCTAAGATATTAAAGAAGATTCCTGGAGGCTCGACCACACACACCAGCCTGCAAGCCTGCCTGCTTTGCCTTGTTACCCCCTTCCAATCCCTCTCCCTCCCTCCCCCATCCTCTCCATCCCTCCTTCCTCTCCCCCCCACTCCCTCCCTCTCTCCCTCCTCTTCACCCACTCCTTCCCTTTCCCCCTCCCCCCTCTCTTTTCCCTCCTCTTCCCCTCCCCCCTTGTATTTGCTGATCAATAGGCTTTGCTTTCCCTGCTTTTGGTTCTCGTGCAGTAATGGTGAGCGGTATGAAGAATTAGTGGATGTATAGACAGGATCCACTGGTTTCGCTAGGTAGGTAACAACACCGCGTCTAATGTTTATAATTATTACTGCTGTTGTTACGCATTTAAAAGTTGTCCCTTTAATGGTCGTTGTTGTTATAATGCGTATTACTGTTATCATTATAATTACAATCATTATTATTGTTATGGTCATTATCCCCATTCTTGTTACCATTACATTTACTTTTACTAAAACTATTATCATTATCATTTTTACAATCTTGATTATCAATTCTTTGACTCTTAGCACTATCATCACCATTATTACCACCATTACTATAATAAATTATACTATAATCAAAATCACATTTTTTTTTTTCCATTACTCTCTACCCGATCTGCAACAGCCTATAAACTACACTTTGCAAAGTCATTAGAACGCGAAAACCTCTTTCAATTGCCTCCACGAAATATTCCTGTCATATGCAGCCTAGGAGCTTTTCCCCTTTACAGCTGAGGGGGAGATTTCCATGCATTAAGAGGCGTATGGTGGAAAATGTGGCACGCGTATCGGCCGAAATGTAAATGATATTAGGATTATTATGAACGGAATTGGATGAATAAGATGAATGAGAAATATGTTGATAAAACTGAATTTTGAAAGTGTATTTTAATGAAATCTTACTTTTTTCTACCCCTTTCCTGTTGTAAAGATATAGGATTCGGAGCCAGTTTTAAATGTGAATATAGATGAAGGAAAAATGTATGATAATAATAAAATATATATTTCACTTCTTCGCCATCACCCTCTTCTTGTTTTCCATCTTTTCTTCAACTTCTTATTTCCTCCTTCACATTGTTCTCTCTTCCTCCTTTTTTTTCATGCCAATTGTCTTCTTCTTTCTAATCTTTTCTTTCTATTATCTTCTCCGTCTCTTTTTCCATCTCCGTTTTCTCCTCTTTCGTTTTCTTCTTTTCCCTTATTTTTTTCTGCTCATCTCTCATCCTTTTCTTCTTATTGTTCTCCTTTTCTTTCACGGTCCTCCTCCCTTCCTCCTCGCCTTTATGCTGTTCCTCCTCCTTTCCCTTCCTTATCCTCTCCATGCGGTTCCTCCTCCTTTCTCTTTCTCTCCCATTTCTTCCTTTATCGGAATATTCATGCGACAAGACGGCCGAGAAGACTTCCATCCTTTCCTAGTGGCAACACAAGCATTACTTCAAAGCCAAGTGAGGATGAGGATGGATCCGCTAGCCAATTTGACGGAGGGAAGCGGGAGCATTTTTGTCAACGTCGAAAAGAGAGAGCAGGAGAGAGAGACAGGGGTGGGGGGGAGGGAGAGAGGGAGGGAAGGGGAGGGAAGGGGAGGGGAGGGGAGGGGGGGAGGGGGAAGAGAGAGAGAGAGAGAGAGAGAGAGAGAGAGAGAGAGAGAGAGAGAGAGAGAGAGAGAGAGCAATTATATTTTCTCCTTCATTCTTTATCATTTCTGGCATTAACTTCATTATTCATGTTAACCTTATTATTACTAACAATAGAATTATCATTAAGGAGTAGTAGCAGTAGCAAATAACTAACGTCCGCCGTCAATTATCGTCTTAATAATGTTATATACAAATACAAGAAAACATCTTACAGAAGGTTTTATAACTATCAATTGCTATCAAATTTGTACATGAAGAGAAGGCTTGAGTTCAAGTGTCCTCTAAAGCCGAAGTCCCACTTGCCTTACTCTGCAGCCAGTCGTGAGTCCTCTTTTGGGAACTATGCACCGTCCAAACTCGAATAAAAGAAGAACTGGCAACTCAACCAGCACTTTGGAGTACTCCGAATCGCCAAGTTTCATTTGAAAACAATATTTATTATAAATATAATAATGATAATAAATGAATGAAGTAGGATAAAAGCAATTAAAATATTGTCTTTGAAAATTTTAAAAATACCAAGAGTATGAGAAGTTAACCATTAGGTGTCAAATAATTAAAACAGAAAAAGTGATTTCGCTAAACGGAGCATCCCAAAGTCCAATTGAAGTTACCAGTTTGTTCTTTCCTGAAATTAGACGCGCTATATGAGAGCAGGATCTGAAGCGTCCTTACCTCAGACATTACTATTTTTTCGCGAGCATTAATAACCTATAGTCTACGATCGACTTACATACTTGTCAAATATCATCTTGCAGACATAACACTCTTAGAATTGTTTGTAAATGGCAAGGAAAGCCGGGAGAAGGTTGATTATAATGTAACCGATGCGGGAAACTGGGCAGCCTAAGGTGGTTCAAGAGCCAGGCCTGAGACTTATTTAGGGAACTTTAAGGTTTGAAGCACCGTATAAAAAAAAAAAAAAAAAAAAAAAAAAATAATAATAATAATAATTATAAAAATAATAATGATCACAATAATTGTGAAGCAGAATGACAATGGCGCTGATAATACCAATAAAGATAATGATAATGATGGATACACAATGGTAATAGTAATAATGATGATGATGATGATAAAAACAATAGTAATAATAATAATAATAATAATAATAATAATAATAATAATGATAATAATGATAATGATGATAAAACAATGGTAATGATAATAACAATAATGACAGCGATTGGGATAATGATAACAACTGCTGTAATAATGGTAATGATAATAATAATAATGGAAATAATAATGAATAATAATATAAAGATAAAGGTAAAAAAAATAGTAATAATGATAATTATAATGATGCTAATAACAACAATAATGATAATAAAATAATAAAATGATAATAGAAATGAAAAGAAAATAATTTTAGGTATAATAATTTCAATAATAATGACAATTGCTGATGATTAATATTGATAATAATAACACTAACAATAATGTTTATTGTTATTATCACCATCATTATTAGCATTGTCATTGTTACTGTCACTGCAATTATCATTATTATTACAATTATCATTATCATAATTTGTATAATTATTACTGCTATTATTATAACTATTATCAAAAGTATCATTATTATTGTTATTATTACTACTGCTACCATGATCATCATCATGTGTTATTATGTCAGTTGTCATAATAACATCACATTATCATCATTATAATCATTATTTCATATATTTTCTCTTATAATGATCATTGGTACCATTATATTTACTACTATAAATACTGCCATTTCTACCGTCAGCATTACCTCTATTATTTTTAGACATAAATTCGGCTTTATTGACCATAATCGCTAACCATTTATCCTTACTATCTCGAACACAGTTACCTAACAACATACAAATAATCATCTCTCATATATCAGCGAATTAAGACCAAATTCGCTACCCTTTTATAATCACCAGTATAAGGAAACGACCCGCAAGCAAGTGAGAGAATTTGTGGGAAATATCTTAAAATCCCTTAAGAGCCAAACCGTGTATTAAGGAGCTTGGGTATAAAGCTGTGGATATGTTACTGTGATATCTCTCTATGTATTTATTTATTTTTTATTTTTATTTATTATTATCATTTTTTTTTTTTTTTTTTTGTTACGATAATGATGATTGATTGATGGATTTGGTATCGTTTAGAATTCTGAATGATTGAAGATGCATATGATTGGGGTACTATGTGAAGTAAGAAACAGGGCTAATAATGCATAATGCAATAATAAATAATGCAATGCAAGTGAAATTTGTGATAATGATCATAATGCTAATGCCTTTACTTTTGTTGCTACTACTATTACTAATGATGATGGTGGCTAAAATGGTAATCATGGTAATAGTGATAATGATGATGGTGGTGGTGGTTGTGTTGATGGTGATACGGATGATGACGATAATGATGATAAAAATAGGAAAGAAAATAGAAGAATAAGCATAATTGCGATATCAATAACAATAAAATCAAAATGTATTAATTATATGCACAGGAAGACATGAAATACAAGGAATGGAAAAATAATAATCTTAAACTGATATACATAAAAAAGGGGGAAAAAATCATTTTTCCTTTTAAATTCACGTTTGAGATCGCCGTCAGAGCCCCAGCACTTAAGTAATTCTAACCGAATCGCAGAAACGTTCTTTTGAAAAGATTGAGAAAAAAAAAAAAAAAAAACGAAAAAAAAAAAAAATTCAAATGGTAAAGTCACAGATTTTTAAAAGTTACTTCTCGATGTAAATATCAACGATTAAAGGTGTATTTAGACAGAAACTTCTCATGTCACTTTTATTAGCATTGGTCTTTGATCTTAATCCCCGCGAGTCTGAAGTTAAAAAATAAGAGAAAAAAAGTTTCATGTCGTCTGGGAAGTACTTGGATTTTATTCTTGATTTTGTGCGTTTCTGATCGAATTCTATTTTGAGTATGTGGTGTATAAGAGCTTAAAAGGAATCGCCATTTTGATAAAAGT
>NC_061836.1:10891034-10896034 GCF_019202785.1 Penaeus chinensis
CCCTCCCACTCCCTATTCTCCTTACCCTCATCCCAGACCCATCCCCCTAACCTTCCCCCCCCTCCGACTCCCCATCCCGCTCACTATCCTTCATCCCCCTTCCCCACTCATCCCCTCATCCCCATCCCTCCCTAACCATCTCACGCCCCCTTCCCCCTCCCCTCCCCTCCTCCCCGCAGCAAACATCCTCTGCCAGCGAAGTCGGGGCCTATTTCAACCCGAACAATCCCCTTTCAAGTCCAGCCCGAAATGGTCGGAGATCCGCGCAGCACCTTCCCTCGTGAGTGGATCGTAAATTGCATAGATGAAGTAAAATGCAATAGCACATTTCCTTCCGTGCTGATGCTTGGCGTTATGGTGATGGGGGGGGGGGGTAATAGGGGGTGGGGAGGCAAAGTGGATGGACTGTAGGGGGGTTATGGGGAGAGGTGGTGAGGCGGAGGGGGAGGAGCGGGGTGGAGAGATAGAGGGCAGAGGTTGGGGGTGGATGGGGTTCAGGGGTGGGGGGAAAGGGATCGAGGGGTGGGGGTAGGGGACGAGGATAGAGGGGCTGCATAGTAGGGGGATGGGATCAATGGATGGAGAGGGGGAGGGAAGGGGGGGGGGCTGAGAGGCAGAGAAGGGGGGAGGGTTGGAAAGGTGGAGGGGAGGGGTACAGAGGGAAGGGGAGGAATACAGGGGGGTTATTAGTGGGGGCATGAGACTCTGGTTTGTTGGGGGGGGGGGTGAGGGAGAACGGTGAGACGGGAGGAGGAGGTTAGGAACTAGGGAGAAGAAGAGAGAGGTTAAGGAGAATGAAGAGATGGAAGGAGAAAAGTTAAAGACTAGAGAGGAAGAAGAGAGGGGAGAGCTCAAAGTTACTGGGGGAGGGAAGGGATTCAGGGAGGGAAAGAGGGAGAGGAGAGGGGAGAGAAGGGGAGGGACGTGAGCTGCCATAAGGGCGAAGAAGGGGGAGGGGAGGGGAGGAAGAGGAGGACGGTGGGTGGGGAAACTGAGGTGATTCACTTGAGTTATTATGGGATGCACGCTGTTTAAGGAGAGCTGAAGGGGGATGCTTTAATCTCTGGCAAAATTAGAAGGTTCGGGGTAATTGAAATACTGAAGCGGGAGAAAAAAAAATGGAGAGAGTGAGAGAGTGAGAGAATGCGAGAGAAAAGGGAAAGGGAGGGAAGGAGTGAAAAAAAGAAAGAAGAGAGGAAGAGAGAGAGAGAGAGAGAGAGAGAGAGAGAGAGAGAGAGAGAGAGAGAGAGAGAGAGAGAGAGAGAGAGAGAGAGAGGGGGGGGGGGGGGGAGAGAGAGACTCCAATCAAATAAGTAAGAGAATCATCAGGTCATTCGGAGATATTGATAGGTGCAAACACTCTGCATTTTTTATTGCCATCTCTCTCTCTCTCTTCATCTATTATTTCATCGCATATACCGTACAGAGCTTCATCCAGACGAGAACAACCATTATATGCAGTCCATTTTTGCATCGGATGTATGAATAATGCATGGCCCTTTAGCCTCCGAGTGCAATCAATTGTCCTATTGCAATCAAGAGATGAATGATGCAATTTTGCTTAACTTTTTTTTTTCATGCGCGGTCACATTGGAAATCAGAGAGTTGTTATAAAACTTTTAACCCTTTCTCATCGAATTAAAAACTGCGATTTTTTCTCCCCTTTAAATCGTTTGCCAGCAAGCTTCAGTTTACGATAATCAATTGATTTTTTTCTCTGCTGGTTTTGAAAAGTCTGTGGAAAACACCGCGCGAATGTTGCAGTAACTAGCACTTAAAAACGACTAATGTTAATTACAACCTAATTACACGTAAAAGAAAATTAAAAATGAGGCCATTATGAAGTATATAGTTTTACAGATCGCATTACCCTTATTACTTCGTGATGAGAGAAAGGAAAATAGATGGCGTTTCTCTGTCCTCGTCTTCTTACTTAATAATGCGGTCATGGAATTATGAACGCTACATATTGTGAAACCCAAGGCTGAATTATGTTCCGAAAACCAAGTGAAAAATGAACATGTTGCTCATTGACTCGATTAATCATTCTCTCTCTCTCTCTCTCTCTCTCTCTCTCTCTCTCTCTCTCTCTCTCTCTCTCTCTCTCTCTCACACACACACACACACACACACACACACACACACACACACACACACACACACACACACACACACACACACACACACACACAATTATATATATACATATATATTTCAATATATATACTTGCATGTATATATATATATATATATATATATATATATATATATATGTATATGTATATATATAACATATACATATATAAATATAATTCATATTGTTTTCGGCGCTGAATTCCGCTACAGCGTAGGAGAATATAATGGTAACTATACACACATTTCCACACTCCCCTACATGCATAAACACACACACACAAATTCATTTATCAATTTACGTATTTGTGTGTGAGAGATAAAGGGGAGAGAGACAAAGAGTGCAGAGAAAGAAAAAGAGAAAGAAAGAAAGAAAGAGAGAGAAAGAGAGAGAGAGAGAGAGAGAGAGAGAGAGAGAGAGAGAGAGAGAGAGAGAGAGAGAGAGAGAGAGAGAGAGAGAGAGAGAGAGAAAGAGAGAGAGAGAGAGAGAGAGAGAGAAGGCAAACCGACAGAAAGACAGACATACAGACAGAGCCAGTCAGAAAGTGACAGGCGCGGGCTCACCACCAAATCAATCACGCCTGCAACCCGATCCGTATGACAATAAACTCCAACGCATTCGGAGAAAACACACAGACACGTCCGCACGTTGAACAAACACAAGTAAACAAACGCAAGCGACCCCGTGAGCTCAGGTCAGCAAACAAAGAAACAGAGAAGGAGTGACCCAAGTTTTGCTCCCCTTGATAAGCGAGGTCGTGTTTTTTATTGGCCGATTTGTGCGTGATATAAAGTCTCTCGGGCCAGCATTCAGATGCGAGATAAAAAAAAAAAAAAAAAAAAAAAAAAGGCCGATTGAAGTATATCTCTGGAGAATTCATATGGTATTTTTGTCGAAGGACCAATATTTCCTCTTTGTACCTACCTCTGTCTCTGTCTGTCTTTCTATCTTTCTCAGCCCCTGTCCCCATCCCTACCTCTGTCTTCGTGTTTGTCTGTTTCTCTGTTTATCCCCCTTTTCTGTTTGTCTCTCTCTCGCTTCCGTCTCTCTCTCTCTCTCTCTCTCTCTCTCTCTCTCTCTCTCTCTCTCTCTCTCTCTCTCTCTCTCTCTCTCTCTCTCTCTCTCACACACAAACTCTCTCACTGTATGAGTGTATGTTGCTCAAGGCTTTTCTAGGTGCTTGATAATAAACAGTCTTGTTTTGAATGTGTCTACATTTTTTTCTTACCATTACTGTTACTGCACTATCACTATCACCATTGTACGTACAATTGTCACTACCACCTTTCATTTCCTTAATCTGCACCATATACTAACTGTAAGTACGCCATAAGGAATGCTGATAGGATTAAGCAACTACGGTAACTATAAAACAAAGGAAAATACGCTCAGTGCTTTCAGGAAAATGCAGCGTTGCACCTAATACCACGGCGTTAGGACGAACAACGCTAGGTTTTACGTCATCACTGGAGAGTAAGAGGAACACACTAATCTCACGCTCTGTTGTTACTGAGAACATCAATCTGCTGCGGCCTGGATGATCAGCCATCCATCTATGACATGATAAGATAATTGTCAGTAAACGCTAAACCACACCTTAGCGATAAGGCTTACAAAACAAAGCGATAAGACCGATTTCTTTTTGCCGTTTTCTCTTCCTTGTGTTTTTTGACAAGAAGGCAGTAAACTTCTCCATCTCCCTTCTCCGTTGCCCTTTGAACCGGCAAACAAACACCGTATTTGGCAACTCACCAATAAGGAAGACCAGGATGCAATATTCGACAACTTGTACAGCCTACGTAAGAAAGTTCAGAAACATTTTAAGTGGAAAGAGGAAGGTGAGAGAGGGAGAGAGAGAAAAAGGGGGAAAGGGAGATAGAGAGAGGGAGGGAGGGAGGGAGGGAGAGAGGGATAGGAAGGGAGGCAGAGAGAGAAAGAGAGAGAAAGAGAGAGAACATACGGCACTCGGATTTAAGTTGAATAAGAGATATCAACGCATTTGATATCCATGATCGTGTTCCAATCCATGCCTACTACTGTGTGAAGTAAGAAGCAACCTCGAGTGTTATTTGGTCCGCTCCTGCACACAATGCACTTGGCTGCTTCCGGAAATTCAGGTCCAGCAGCCATTGCATTAGGTCAGGTGATCAACCAGTGAATTCATTAATTAAAAACAGACAAAATAAAACGGTAAACAAGAACAGGAAAAAGAAACACAAGAATCATAGGTTTTGCAAACTGAGGAATAAACAAACTCGAATTGTTTTTCCAGTGGTCCGTACAACCGTCTGAAGAATCACGGACAAAAAACGCATGGCATGAACCATGGACAAATGGGACTTTACTTAAAAGCCGTTGGCACGGTGAATGATCGCCATTACGTACGATTTGCAGTTCGTTATTCCAATTAACGTTTCGCTTCAGCGGACCAACGGCGGGGCGCAATTCAGACGACAGGTCTTCTCGTGCCATTATCGGACTCATGACAAGCCGGGGCAAATCAGGTCGCGGGGAACGTTAATGGGTTTTGAAAAGGCTTTTTGCTGCATGGATTGCCTGGCTTGGGGGTTTATTATGCTCCCTTCCCGCACGAGCTTACGCATAAGGTCTGTTTTTTTAGATGGTTTGGGGTTTATTACTGAACCTCAACTCAATTCGGTATTTATAGATCTACAATGGGTATTTAGAGGCCTATCATTTCGGTATTTATATTATGTTACTTTTAATCTTGATCTAATCATTTTTAAAATTCAAGGTACTATATAATGGGAAGCACATATTCTAAAGGATTTGGGGCGTATTGTCGAGAAACAGATATTGTCTTTAGCTTTTATGAAGGAAAAAAAATCCCCAGGGCACAGGGGAA
>NC_061836.1:10901034-10906034 GCF_019202785.1 Penaeus chinensis
AATCATGTTAATAATTATAACAATAGTATCAATAAATAACACACAAAAAATAAAGGAGACACACTTTTCTCTTCCCATTCTACCACCTTTCCCCTCCCTTTCCCTTTCCCTCTCTCACTCCCTAATCTCCCCTCCCACTTCCTTCCTTCTTAAACTCCCTCACTTTCTTCGTTCCCTTAGCTCCTCCCCCCTCTCTCAGACCCTCTTTTCCTTTTTAAGTCCCTTAAATTTCCGTTCCCTATCTCCCCTTTCTCTTCAAAACCTCCTTTCCTTTTCTCCCTCTCATGCCTTTCTTTCTTCTTCCCTTCCAACCTTCTTTCTTAACCTGCCCTCGTGTAATTATCAGAGAGAGGTGTAGAAACTGATAGTCTAAAAAGAAGAATTATAGTAATATAAACAAGAAAATTGATAGTAATAACAATACTATCAATAATGACAATTATGATAATAATGGAGTTAAATTAATATTTTTATAGATCATCCTATTTTGCGCCAAAATGAATCGACAAGTCCGCAGCCACATTTTATATGATTCCAGGTACAAGATTTCTATTCTATACATGAAATCGAAGTAACTTCAAATCCGTTGTTAAGGGGAATATAATTTCAGGCGTAAATACAGGTAACGTTTGAACGGACGGACGAACATAAGCAGAATTATACTAATAGCAATTGTAATAACAATCACCATCAGAAGAATAACAATAATAATGAAAGCGGCGATAATGTTAAGTGAAAATAATAACAAAAGCAATTATCACCATCAGCATTAAAATACTACTACTACTACTAAGATAAACTACGATAACAATGAAAACCATGATGATGATGATGATGATGATGATGATGATGATGATGATGATGATGATGATGATGATGATGATGATGATGATGATAACAACAATAATAATGATAATAAATATAATAATGGTGAGAAATCGGAATTGGGAGGTCTACAGCACAATAACGATGTACACTAATATGATACTACCGCGATCTGCTCACCCACATGACGTACCGTGTGCTCACCAATCGCATTTGCCGCCGCGCCTCAAGGCCCGACGGCGTTAAGATCAACAACACTCCTCCCCCACATATATTCCAGCAGGATAGAACTTGATGATAAACCACTGGGGTGTAGTGTTAATATATATCCCACATCGCCAGTGCATTTCTCGTAGCGAAACGAACACAGATATCACTCACATCCACGTCTTCACAAAAATAAGAACCCGCTCGGAACTGCTTCAAAGAGTCGAACTGCCCGAGACCCCGGAACAGCGAGGAACATGAAACAGGTCCTGCTCATGACTGGCTGAATGATCTAAATTCCCATTGGTTATTCTCTAGAAATGAATTGAATGTCCAAGGATATTTTTTTCTTGATATATGACTCTTTCCTAGATAAATGTGCATAGATTTAGACAAAAAAAGTATTTACAGTGATTATAATGATAATAATGATATGCTATAGATAATGAAAATAATAACCATTATAACAATAACATATAAATATTGATGATAGTGATGATAATGATAGTAATAATAATGATAATATTGGTGATTGTAATGATAATAATAGCGATTACAATGATGGTGCGCAATAGATAATGAAAATAATTAAAATTATAACAATAACATATAAATATTGATGATGATGATGATAATGATAATAATATTAATAATAATGATATTGATGATGGTAATGCTAATAACATGTTATTAATAGGATGATTGCAATAACAGTAATAGTAATAACCTTAATAATAATAATCATTATCATCGTTATATAACAACAGTAGACATCATAGATCAGCAATCAGAGAAATGAGAAATAATGATACTACTGACAATAGTAATTATATTGATGATTGTGATGATGATTGTGATAATAATATATATCAATATCAATTTCAATTGTGATGATAATCATAATATTAATAGCAACAATAACAACAATAAAACAATTATGATAATAGCAAAATTATGATAATGATAGCAGATGATGATAACGAATATAAATTTAGAAAATTAGAAACAATGATAATGATAATAATGATGGTAAAATATAATAACAAATTATTATAATGATAACAAAACAACAATAATAATAGTGATAACAATGACGATAATAATTACAATAAGTATAATTAACATTATAATCATAATTGAAATTATACTAATATTACGTATGACACCATTCTTAAGGATGACAATAGTAGATCATAATCATAACAATATAGTTAACTACAGAAAGAAAACAATGAAGATAATAATGATAATGGTGGCTCTGATGATGATAATGATACCGGTTATCATTAATATTATTATAATCATTATTATAATAATAAAAACAAAAATAATAATTATAAAAACAAAGACGTTCATAATAGGTTTACTAAGGATAACGATAATAATACTAATGCTAGAACTTATACAAATAATGATAATGATAATGATTATAGTTATAATGATGGTGATAATGCTGCTGCTGCTGCTGCTGCTGCTGATGATGATGATGATGATGATAATAATGATAACAAAATAATAATAATAATAATAATAATAATAATAATAATAATAACAGCAATAAAAGTAATATTAAAAATGATAATAACAATATAATAATAATAATAACAATAAAAATAATATTAATAATGACAATAACAACAATAATAATAATAATAATAGCAAACAGCAAGATCAACAACAGTAACAATAATGATAATAAGGATAATGATAAGAATGATTGTGTTAATGATAATGATTATAATAATAATTATAATGTTAAAGATAAAAACAATAACAATAGTAATAAAAATATTAAATAATGATCATGATAATAATAATAATAATAATAATAATCATAATAATAATAATGATAATAACAATAATCATAATCATAATAATAATAATAATAATAATAATAATAATAATAATAATAATAATTAATAATAATAATAGTAATAATAAAAATGATAACTATAATAATAAGGATGATAATAATTATGATAATTATTATTATTATGATAAAAAAATAATGACAATGATAATAACAATAATAATAATAATAATGATAATGATGATAATAATTATTATAATAATGAAAATAACTATGATAATAACAAAGGTGATAGAAATAATAAAAAATAATAAGTACTACAACTACTAATAACAATAATGATAATATTGACAACATATATATATAATAATATAATAATAATTATTATTATTACTACGATAACGATATTACTGCTTATTTTACTACTACTACTACTACTAGCTGCTACTGCAATTCCTATTTATAATGACATTATTCAAACTTCCCATGAGAAATCTCTTATTGGATGGTTATATCTCGCTTAAGTGTTTTTTTTTTTTGTTGTTGTTGTTGTTTTTTTTCATTGTACTTCCATTGTTGTATTCTCATTATTTCCATATTCCTTTTATGTATTATCTATCTGCTGACATAAAGACATTTCATCCTCAGTTAAAAAAAAAAGTGTTTTCCGCTCAGCAATACAGTTTTAGATGAATTATTCCTTTCAATAATTCACGAAGGCAACTGTTCATAACGGGAATTCATGTTTTCCTTTTTCATTGTGGAGGACTAAACGTACAAGATCATTAATCTATTTATGAAGAAAAAACAATAAAGAAAATGTAATGAAGGGGCATGGAAGAAGGATAAATAAAGGCAAATTGAATTGTAAAGTAATTATTGGATATCAGTTTATTAATATGTGATCGCAAATTAATTTATGCGGACAAATTACGGGTCTTATCACTTGAATGGGAAGAGAAAACTTAATTTTATATTCACCTTCGGCTTTCAAGAAGATAACTTTTGCTCTAAGTTTTAGTTTAAAACCTAATTAGCTTAAACAATTAGCGAGTCACTTAATGCAACATGATGTGCCTTTTTTTTTCTTTGCAATTTCTCCGGTTTCGTCATTGCTTTCCCATTATAAATCAACGGAGGCATTCGGAAATAATCGTTCACTTCATTAATTGTCGTCCTTTGCATTCCCTTTTTCACTGCGAACTTAATTACTGGCATCTATTACTTAAAGACGAATGGAGACTCGCTAATCAAAATCGTTTGAAATTCGGCTTTCAGTCAGTGCTATTAAACTGATTTATCAAAAACAAAACAAATTTTGTAATGTACTTACCTTGTGCAGTTCTTCGGGGCAAAACTAGCATAACTCCTTTATATAAGGCGGAAAGATAGCACGCACTGTTGTTGTTGTTTTTATTTATTCTTTTTCATTCTTTGGTAATTTCTTAACGGCACACACAAGCACAAAACTGCCGAACTTTCTTATATCGTTGACACATAATCTTCTCATGTGTGGAAACGATTATCTGTTTCCCTTCTTTCTATTTTCTATTATTTATTTTTTCTTCGGGCGAGACCAAAACAAAAATATGGGGGTAGGGGTGGGGGTGGGAATGGTCTCGCCGGGGTTTGAGGAGAGGGGGTACGGGGTATAGGGGGGGAGGAGGAGCTTACGTCACGAGCTAGCGACTTTTCCGTCATCGTGTACCCAAAGGACGCAACGGGATTTATTGTCGAATTACTTGCCTTCTTCGGGAAAAAAAAAAAAACATCTTCCAAGACGCATTTTCCTTCTTGTGGGGCAGGCGATAAATCTGTCGGCGTCTTAAGTCTCGATATTAGATACAGACGCTGAATGTGTCTAAATAGTTTCCCCATTTCTGGCGGTGTTTTAAACGAGCGACAGACTACGGAAACAACCTGTTGTCATACCGAGACAAAATCAAAACAATTGTTCGTGAGAGTCTAAATACAAAATGCTCTTTACGAACTTTTTTTTTTATATACATATCAGTTCAGTTTGTTATTAAGTTAGGTTAATTCGGCAATTCATGATTATTAGCCGTTAGTTATTATGATCTAATTTAGATTATAGATGTAGTAGCATGATCGAAAAACTTAATTAGAGCGTCTTTTTGATGTGATTATGAAAATGTGG
>NC_061836.1:10951034-10956034 GCF_019202785.1 Penaeus chinensis
TTCAAGAAATATGCAGTTGTAATTGACATCTCCGTGTAAGAAGGGAAAATGCCGCCTCACCCCCAATTCCAGGAAATCGCATTTGAAAAATATCCCACTATACAGTCAACGATAAGTAACACTACATGTCTTTTTATCACTTGCTTGAAGAAAATGATCGAATGACTAACGTAATTTAAAACATAGATATTGGTTATTTAAATTCTACCAATCACATTCTTTCAGACAAACAGCCTAGGCTTTCGGCTCATTCATAGAAATACTATTTACTCTATGTTTACATTGGTGTTGCTGCCAGATGAACAAAGTGAGACCCAGCAAGTGTACTGAAATATAATTCCTGTAGAACTCGACCCAACAAATACTGGGAGCTCCCGTGGGTCCGGAACGGGTGATATTAGGGACTTCGCTCACGTCAAGTATTGTAAAATATTTAAGTGGGATAAATGGATAACCCGATTCATGAATTGTATTTCCAAGTACAAAGGTCACTGAAGCTTTGACCAGACGTTGCTCGAATGGACAAACGAAAGATCCCAATCCTAAACCAGCATCCCCCGATTACCTTCCTAATCTGCGTATAAACATGGTCACGAGTTTCACCCCTGGTTTCTCTCCTGGTCACTGCGTATCCTAATCCGACTGCATTACAATATTCTGTACCTTTAAAAATGCAGATAGGGTTTACCTTATGGTTTATGAAGGGTCGTTAGGAAGTTGACGAATTTGTGACGATCCTATGCAATTAATAAATTATTTTACTTAACTGACTATAGTTCTGTTAAGAATTAATTTCACCGGTACATCACGAAAAAAAGGTAAATACAAGTAGCATTTTAAACAAAGTTTACTCCCACAACGAGCCATGAGTACTGTGACAACCGAACTGTTAAATTGGCCGGCAGATGGCAGCACATGCACAACGTCCGAATGTAACATGAATGTATTTGTAATAGAAATGTATGTACGTAATAGTATACAACACATGATTTATTTGAGGAATGCACAATAAATACATATTTCGGAATATGTGAACTGAAATAGAAATATTCATAAGTACAGCGCATTTGTAAGTGTGACAATGATTGGTAGTCACCGCGCATGTAAGCTGTTCTCTGCGAGAAGAAAAAATTATGCATACGCGCGTACACGCGCACACACATACATGTATATATATATGTATATATGTGTATATATAAACACAAACATATATATATATATATATATATATATATATATATATATATATGTATATATGCACATATATTCATATATATGTATATATATACATATATACATACATTCATATGTCTTTAATACATACAAATATATGTGTGTATATGTATATATATATATATATATATATATATATATATATATATATACATAAGTGTGTGTATGTGTGTATGTATAAATGCTGACAATATATTGTTATACTTTTATAAGTGTGACAAGAATATCAGTTTCAATAGGATTTTAGCCCCATAGACATTATTATCAACATCAATTTATGATATTAAACCTTTGAAGATCTTGCCCTGTCATAGGCATATATTTGGCTGTCAGACAATGTTAAGAGATGCATTTTAATGAAGAGCACTGGACGTGACTCATCAGAAGTGCTGATGACTTTATGTATGCGTACTGCTTATACACACACACACACACACACACACACACACATATATATATATATATATATATATATATATATATATATATATATATATGTATGTATACATATCCACATACACACACACACACACACACACACACACACACACACACACACACACACACACACACACACACACACACACATACATACATCTGGGACCATCAATTGGACATGAAACTTTTAAATGGGAGGATGTCAACGGCTGCCGAAGCCTGCAATATATTTTTCTTTTTTCTAACCACTTTCATATTACTGTGAAATATGTAGTTGGTATGGTTTCTGAGAACGATAGGTAATTACTGACGTATTACCTCTTCGTGGGTCTTTGACAAACTAACTTATTTCTAGGCGTCGGCCAGCCTGTTACAGGCAGGAGGTACTAATGATTAATGTCACCAAGTGACCAACTCGAAGAGCAAGATGGTGTTGACATTTCAGGGACTTCGTGGCAAAGCCTAAAGATAGACGGACTAGGCTTAGGATTGATAAGAAATTCGAAGGCCGGAATGAAAGTATCTTGAATTATGTATACCAGGCAAAAAGTTTATGTGAACAGAGATGAAACGGTTGCAGGAGGAAATAATGTCAACGGAGACTAGAGGAACAGAGGTTAAAGGGAAGACGAAGCCTAGCAGTTATTGTTGGTGGTAAAAGTAATAATGTTACACGGAAGTGAAATGAGCATTTGAGGAAACGTGATTCTAAAAGCAAGGTTTGGAGAAATATTATAAAACTGATGATACTAATAAATAACCATAAAAAAACATGACATATTAGCAGCTGAAAACATTGGCAAGAAATTGCTTTTAACAGCATTCTTGGTATGACTGATAGCGACCAAAGAAATATTAAAGTTTAGGTTACAAGATGTAAAAGAAAACGTAAATATGATTCTGAAGAAAATGTAAAAGTGAGATGATATAAATTCAAGGTATAACTGAAGAATACTTATCACACACACACACACACACACACACACACACACACACACACACACACACACACACACACACACACACACACACACACACACACACACACACAAACACACACACACACACACACACACACAAGACTCGCTCACACAGATTTTTCCCACAAAGGAATACGAAAGTGGCGCATGTCAAGTTCTGCGAAAGTGGAAAGTTCAAGCTAACTTTTATGGCCAGTGACTTTATATCTACTCTTTGTTGGATGGCAACACAAAAAAGGAAAAGGTCTTTTGGTTTACTTTCATACCCTGAAGTTTGATGAAAAATTTAGAGGCTGAAATTCCCCAAAATAATATCATTAATTGATGAATGTATTTATCCATGGAGTAACCTGCCTCCAACCCTGTATTTACAAGACACGGAACACGAATGCATGAAGAAGTTTATGCGAAGGCGTTAATAGCATGCATTGACAGATAACATTAGCGACACTGTAGTTTAAATTTCACCGTTCGATTTTAAACTAGTGCCGCTTTCATTCAAAGTTGTTTGTGGAGTACATCATAAAACTGTACTTACTCTATATAGTATAAAACGGAAGCTCTAAACGCGTCCATATAACGCTGCCTCCCTCCTTCCTCCTCGTTGCCAAGCATAAAATTTAATTAATACCTACATGGATGCAACTGTACCTGCAAACAAAGATCATTAATTCTAGCTACAAATATACGCAAATACGACAATGGAGCCGACTTATAGATGATGATGATGGTGGTTGTTGTTACTACTAATATTACTATCGTTATTATTATTTTCTGTTAATATAATTATTATCCACATGGTTATTATTATCATCATCATCATTATTATTATTATCATTACTATTACTATTACTGTTATTACTAGTATTATCATTATTATTGTTATCATAATCATTAGCATTATTAGCATGAGTACTAATATCATTATTATGATTATTATTATTGTAATTATTACTATTACTATTATTATTATTATTATCATTATTATTATTATTATTATCATTATTATTATTATTATTATTAGCATTAGTATTATTGCTATTATAATATTATTATTGTTATTATTATCACTATTATTATTAGCATTACTTTCATCATTATTATTATCATTATTACTACCATCCTCATTGTTATTATGATCATGATTATTATCATAATTATCATATTTCTTCATCATTATCATCCCCGTCATTATGATCCTTATTTTCACCATTATCATGAGCCTTATCATCATATTTATTTTTCTCATTTTTATCACTCTCGTTCTTATCATTCTCGAAACAAATATATATCATGTTTTTTTTCCCTCATTCGTACCACTTTCTCCAAAAAAAACGAAAAAAAAAAGGAAAAGAAAAAACATTTTCCTCATTATATCGCACAGTAACCACTTGACACGATATTGCTTTCTATCCCTCTTTCTCCCTTTTTCCTTCATCCCTTTAATAATAGTAATTATAAAGTTCATTAAGAGAAGAAGAAGAAGAAGAAAAAAAAGATCCCATCAAGATACATTCAGAGAGAAATCGATTCCCAAAAGTTTCACAAAAAAAAAAAAAAAAAGAGCCATTAACATTGGCGTCTGTGGGACACGTTTACTATTTTCGTTAACTATGTTGGCGTTACTGTCTGTGTTACTGTTATCATAATAAGCATAATTTCTGCATTGTTTTTATAATTATTATTATCAGTATTCTTATTAACATCATCATTACTGTTATCATAATATCATATGTAGTATTATAATTATCATTATCATTATTATTTTCTTTATTATTATTATTATTATTATTATTATTATTATTATTATTATTGTTGTTATTATTATTATTATTATTACCATGATAATTAATATCATATCATTATCATTATCCTAATCATAATCATTATCGCTTTTTACATTATTATCATTATGATTATTTTCATTTTGATTACTCTTATTTCATTATCATTATTATCATAAAAAAAAAAAAACAAGAGACAATCTTTTCCTCTCTTCTAGTTCTCGCCTTTCACTTTTCCCTCTCTTCCTTTCTTTATTTATTTCTCTTCACGTTCTATCTTTCTTCCTTCCTTTCTTCCCTTCCTCTCTTCTCTTTCCTTAAGTCACTCCTCCCCTCCCACTTTAAGCTTCTGTCCTCTCCCTCTTCCCTTCGTTTCCTCTTTAACCTCCTCCTACCATCGCTCCCTTATCCCCTCCCTCCCTCCCTCCCCTCCCTTTACTCTTTGAGCCACCTCTCCCTCCCTCCCACCCCTTTCCTCTTCCCCGCCTCCCTTTTTACTTCAACCCTCCCCTTCTCCCCTTTCGCTTTAAGCCCCACCCCTTCCCTTCCCCATGTCCTCTTTTGG
>NC_061836.1:10961034-10963534 GCF_019202785.1 Penaeus chinensis
TGTGTGTGTGTGTGTGTGTGTGTGTGTGTGTGTGTGTGTGTGTGTGTGTGTGTGTGTGTGTGTGTGTGTGTTTGTGTGTGTGTGTGCCTGTGCTTGTATGTATGAGTGCTTTCACCCGTCATCAGTACTTTTACCACCGTTTTAGAAGTATCAGTCTGAACAAAAATTTCCTAAAGTTAAAAACGGGAAGGCCGGTATTTTAATCTCTGAAGAGCTTGCCATTATGCAAATGCTTATACATTCATTGGTACATTCTCTGAATATTTTCCTCAAAGACTGCACATGACAAGGGCACGACCGGTGTTTCTAGAAGCATGGAGAATAATGCGGAAGAAAGTCCTACACGACAACGACGTTCATCGCAAGATTTAGACTCTCTGGACGGGAATGTGAGGGGACTCGCGACCGCTTCTGGGATCCGCCGCTAGATGGCACTGGCGCGCAGGGGATTTGGTAGTTAGTTGCGACAAATTTGTCTCTCCTTTTTCAAGATCATTTTTTTTTTCTTGTTTTGTTCTGCTAATTTTCCCTTTATTATTTTCCTGGAGATTTGGCAGAAAATACGACGGTATATAATGTATATAAAACGCGTAATTTCATTAGTTTAGAAGTCAAGTTACGAAATATCCGATTAATTACGAAAACAATATGTGTCTGGTGTTCCCCTACGTCATCCCCCTTTTCCTGCTGTAAAGAAATCATCCAAACCGACCAAAAGAAAAACAGCAAAAAACTCCTGCCATTCCACTCAGACCCATAGACCATCAGACCTAAATCCACCGACATATCATACCCATAAGCCAACCCACTTTTCCCAATAACGTCTAGAATACTCTTCAGCCTCCTCCTCTTCCCGCTCTTTCTTCTCCTTCACCTCTTTTTGTTCGTCTTTGTATTTGTCTTTGTCATCGTTTTCGTCTTTGTTCGTCGTCGTCCTCGTCCTCGTCCTCGTCCTCGTCTTCGTCCTCCTCCTCCTCCTCCTCTTCCTCCACTCCTTCTGCTCTTCCTTTCCCCTTCCTCCTCCTTCACCTCCTTTTCATCTTCTTCTTCGTACACAGATACACGTGTATATACACGAGAGCACATAAACACATCAACACAAACAAACACATAAATAAATAAACAGACAAACAGGGACAACAACTACAACACACACTCACACAAAGACAAGTATATTACAAGCATGAATGCACGAGATGCTTACACACATGCGTGCATTTACACAAGCATGCCCAAGCGTGACCCCCCCCCCCACGCTCCTACTACCTCCTAAAGCCCCCTTCCCCTTACTCCCCCCTCGTCTCCTAAACAACCTATCCATTGCTCTCCCCCCCTCCTTCCCAGCGTCCTCATCCCCCTCCTTCCAAGCGTCCTTCTCCCCCTCCCCCCCCTCCTTCCCAGCGTCCTCCTCCCCCTCCTTCCCAGCGTCCTCATCCCCCTCCTTCCAAGCGTTCTTCTCCCCCTCCCCCCCCCTCCTTCCCAGCGTCCTCCTCCCCCTCCTTCCAAGCGTCCTCATCCCCCTCCTTCCAAGCGTCCTCCTCTCCCTCCCCCCCTCCTTCCTAGCGTCCTCCTCCCCCTCCTTCCCAGCGTCCTCATCCCCCTCCTTCCAAGCGTAATTCTCCCCCTCCCCCCCCTCCTTCCCAGCGTCCTCCTCCCCCTCCTTCCCAGCGTCCTCATCCCCCTCCTTCCAAGCGTCCTTCTCCCCCTCCCCCCCTCCTTCCCAGCGTCCTCCTCCCCCTCCTTCCAAGCGTCCTCATCCCCCTCCTTCCAAGCGTCCTCCTCCCCCTCCTTCCCAGCGTCCTCATCCCCCTCCTTCCAAGCGTAATTCTCCCCCTCCCCCCCTCCTTCCCAGCGTCCTCCTCCCCCTCCTTCCAAGCGTCCTCATCCCCCTCCTTCCAAGCGTCCTCCTCTCCCGCCCCCCCTCCTTCCTAGCGTCCTCCTCTCCCTCCCCCCCTCCTTCCTAGCGTTCTCCTCCCCTCCTTCCCAGCGTCCTCATCCCCCTCCTTCCAAGCGTCCTTCTCCCCCTCCCCCCCTCCTTCCCAGCATCCTCCTCCCCCTCCTTCCCAGCGTCCTCATCCCCCTCCTTCCAAGCGTCCTTCTCCCCTCCCCCCCTCCTTCCCAGCGTCCTCCTCCCCCTCCTTCCAAGCGTCCTCATCCCCCTCCTTCCAAGCGTCCTTCTCCCCCGCCCCCCCTCCTTCCCAGCGTCCTCCTCCCCCTCCTTCCAAGCGTCCTCATCCCCCTCCTTCCAAGCGTCCTCCTCCCCCTCCCCCCTCCTTCCTAGCGTCCTCCTCCCCTCCTTCCCAGCGTCCTCATCCCCCTCCTTCCAAGCGTCCTTCTCCCCTCTCCCCCCCTCCTTCCCAGCGTCCTCCTCCCCCTCCTTCCCAGCGTCCTCATCCCCCTCCTTCCAAGCGTCCTCCTCCCCCCCCCCCCCTCCTTCCCAGCGTCCTCCTCCCCCCTCCTTCCAAGCGTCCTCATCCCCCTCCTTCCAAGCGTCCTCATC
>NC_061836.1:10971034-10976034 GCF_019202785.1 Penaeus chinensis
AAGCTTCAACGGATCATAAATGTTCCGCCCAAACATTCTCGAGGAAATTGGAAATGATGTCAAATCCCTTGGCTCTGGTTGGCCTTTGAGATCACCATATTGTTTTTTTCTTTTTTTTTTCAGGCAATGCAATTCTGTTATTAACTCTAAACGGAACTTCAAGGCCGAACCTCCGAAAACCACGTGGTAAGCAAATAGCTCCACATGATTTTTCTGATAAATTTCGGGGTCACGCACATGTTAACAAAAGAAAGAAAGGTACATCTGTACCGCCTGCTTCCTGACTGCCAACCATCCAAGTGCTATTATTGCATGGCCGAGTAGTATTTTTAAGAGGTAAAAATATTATAATATAGTTACAGTACACTTACAAATCACCTTTTATAGTAGAGCTTTGTTACAAAACAGACATGGGTTTCATGTGCACTGGGTTGGTAGCTGTTGTATGAATGTGTGTATGTATATATATATATATATATATATATATATATATATATATATATATATACATACATACACACATACTGATATGATTACTGAGGCCAGCAGACGGATATTGTGTTTTTCTTCTTCCTTTGGGTTCTGTACAGTATATATAATTAACAGGATCATGTCTTTTGTTTTGGATACTTTATTCTGTGTAGTAATTAGACTTTTCCAAATTAGCTAAAAGTATTAACAGGCCAAATTCCCGGTGTTTTGAATGTTTTGCTAGCGTTGCCTTATTCCTCACAAGGAGGTGTCACAACTTACATTGACCATTAACATTGTGGCGTCGAGTGTAAACCCTCTGCAATCAGAGAGAGTTAAATGATATGGGATACCAAGACTAACCGTACCCATGAGGAAGAAACGACTGGCTTGGGCAAAGCCTCAAAAGGATTGGGCATTAGAGGATTAAGAAATGGAAAATATCACTTAAATATTCCTTTTGAAGTTTATGTGATCCAATCATAATTTAGTGAAATACATATGCATAAATACATAAAAAATATATCAAAGGTACAAAATATTACGTCTAATATGATCTACTGGTTTGTTTCTCTGATGATGTGAAATTCCCTACTTAGGTGATGGTGTGATCTGTGATCTCTGCCATATGTATTAGAAAATTAGGGATTGTAAAAGGTAATCGAAATCATGTTTGATATCGTGATATCACTGATAGACGTCTTCTACCCTAACTGCGTGAGTGGTTCCTAGATAATACATGATCGAGATCCCTGCCACACAGGCAAAAGTGTTAAAACCCATTTCATGAAGCATCCTGGAAACAGTCCAGATTCAAATCCTATAGAACGCTTATGGATACACATGATAAGTGAGAAAAGCCAAGGAGAAAGCACTAACAAATTTGAGCTAATTGAACGATTTACAAAGGTATGGCATAAAGACACGAGAATCAGGTAAAAAGCCCCGCCGGTACATTCGAAGCAAGCCAAGACGTGTTCCTGCAGGGATTCAGACTAAGGGTGGCTTTTCTGGTTACTGTCTTTAATGAAACTGGGATATGAGAAGTTGCTTTCATTTTGGAATGCATATTTTGCCCAAAATGGTTGCAACCGGCTCAATAATTATGCTCGTAATACACACACACACACACGCACACACACACACACACACACACACACACACACACACACACACACACACATATATATATATGTTACGTTTATCATCATCATCACGATTACGCATCATTACTGACCTTATTGCTAATTAGACTACTATTTGTTTTCATTTTTCATTATTATTATTTATATTATCACTATCATTATGGTTCTCATCGTCATCACCACAAATATTCTAATCTGCATTGTTCTGATAATCATTATGATCATTTTCATCATTATCCCTGCTATTAATATCATTATTATTAATAGCATCTTCATAACCATCAGCATTGTACTGATAATAATAATAATAATACTGAAATGACAGTTATGATGAAAGTGTCGATAACTAATTAAACTATAATAACAATAATGCTGGAAAAAAGAAAAAAAAATGATAACATTAATATATTTTTTGCATATGTGTCCGATTAGCTTCTGAAAAAAATCAACAAGCTTTCGTTTTTACTGTTGATAGTTTGATTAATGTTGCAGACTAAACAATTCATTTATGTGTTGCGAAAAATTACCCAGATGGTGGACACACATAATCAATCTTTGATTTTTGTATCAGGAAACTGAAAGCCGGATAAGTTGTAAGTCTGTATTTTATACAGTATATGTATGTATGCATATGTGTGTGTGTGTGTGTGTGTGTGTGTGTGTGTGTGTGTGTGTGTGTGTGTGTGTATGTGTGTGTGTGTGTGTGCGTGTGTGTGTGTGTGTGTGTGTGTGTGTGTGTGTGTGTGTGTGTGTGTGTGTGTGTGTGTGTGTGTGTGTGTGTTTGTGCGAGTGTTTGTATATATGTATGTATATAAATATATATAACTAAATATATGTATATAGGTGCAGATATCTATGCATACATACATACATATAGATGTATATAAAGAAAGAGAGTTTAGTTGTTCCAGTTATTTCAAAAGGGAAAGCGAGCTGGACCCACGGAACCCGACTGCTGTATCCAGATTACCACAGAGCTATGTGTTTCTGACGCCTGCAACTTTTTCTTGAAGGCCATTCCACTCTTCAGTAGTTCGGTCCGGAGAGTTAAAGTTCTTTACTTCCTCATTCTCACACTGTATATATGTATATTTATATATATGTATATGTATATATTGTGTTTTTTTTTTTTTTTTTCTTCTTTGGTTTTCTTTTCTTTTATTTTTCTTCTACTTTGCTTTGTTTTCTTATTTGCTTTCCTTCTTTTTCTTTGCTTTTCTTTTTCTATTTCTTGTTCTTCCTTTTCCTTGTTCTTCCCGTTTTGTAATTACATTGTGCTTTTGTCATGTTCCTTCAACTTAGTGCCATCTATTGGTTGCTATTTCAAGTCATTCCAGTTTCTTCTTGTTTATCATATTTTCAGTGGTCTCTGCAGAGGGCGAATGTAGAAAATGGCCGGCGGAAGTTTAGTCATAATATAGATACTTTATCACTGTGTGTGTTTCTGTGTGTGTGTGTGTGTGTGTGTGTGTGTGTGTGTGTGTGTGTGTGTGTGTGTGTGTGTGTGTGTGTGTGTGTGTGTGTGTGTGTGTGTGTGTGTGTGTGTGTGTGTGTGTGTGTGTGTGTGTGTGTGTGTGTGCGCGCGCGCGTGCGTGTCTATAGAAATACGAGTTAATATTTGGTGATTAGTAGCGCAACAGTATGTGTAATTTTTTATATTATTCTGATCATAATTTTCGCTATCATTGTTCCATAAGTCGTGGCGTTCCTCGCATTAAATCAGTTGGACGAGAAAATACACGTTTGCTTGTTTCAACTCGAGCAACTACCAGTTGGGTGGTTCCAAGGAGAGTGAAAAGCAAATCTAAACATTACTGCCAATGTGCTGTATGATATCTTATATCTTGTAAGAAAAATCTTGCTCATTCTGACAAAAGAGGAATTTAATCTTGCTCTCTACTTTTATCTGACACATAAGCAATTTATATTCTCCTCATATTTGATAGTGCATGTCAAAGCTTTGATACATTATCTTGATGTGTTTACGATAGAAATATTAATTGCCCGGTGTGTGAAAAGTTAACTTTCGTTTTTTTTTTTTTTTTCTAAATGGTTCCTCTCTCTATGAAGAGAGAGGAACCATTTAGAAAATAAAAAACAACAACACGAAAACGTATGTTTGATTTTCTTCATGGTAATGAATCTTCATACATTCCTGAGTATTAATTTCTCGGGTAATCCCAATATATAAGAAAGAAAATGTATGTTATGGTATATGACGTCATAATGGCATATGGGAAATCCTAGGTGAAAACGAGGCTGGCAAGCTGACACCTTTTTTCAAGATGGACGCAAATTACAAAAAGAGGCCGCATTACTGGGATGAGGGAAAGTAATTTCTCTCCCAGTGAAACAACCAAAGAGCCAGATATCTCCCGCTCGATGGTATACAAGAGGAGGAGGAGGGCACTCTGAACGACCGCCCTCGTTCCGGATGCCCCTTCACCAACGCAACCTACAGCTCACACTCACAAGTGGCACAGTGAAGAAAACCACTACATGCATATGGGATTCAAAACTTATTAAAGAGAAGTTGAAAAAACGACATTGTCAACATCGCCTCCAGATCGCCCAACAGTATGTGGAGAGCGCACGGGAAGCTCCATTGCTGGATGAGAGATAACAGGTGAAAATATCAAGAAAAATTTTTTTCAGTTTGTTCATAAATTGATTTAGTTCAAATTTTGATATAGCTATATGTTTGTACATGATAGTGCCCTATATGTCATATCTGATCTTCTGATTATTTATCATGGTTTAGTTTTCAGATGTGACAGACGAAATATCTAAGAAACGGCGGGGGTGGCCGTGTGACCTTAAATATGTTTGGATGAATTTTCATGCATGGTGGTTGTGAACTCGCCGGAGATTCAATTTAGACCAATATTTTGAACTGTTAGAAGAAATATTCTTCCTATCAGTACTCTGCACTGTTTTGACCCTTCCTAGAAACAGTAATATTCGTGCAGGATAACTGCCCAATATACACGTCATGGGCAGTTACGAAGTGGTTCAGTGACCAGATAGAAATCTTTCCGCGGCCAAGCAAGGCATGTGATTCAAACCCGATGAAAAATGTTTTGGCGAATATTGTCATATTAGGAAACGGCTAAGAACATCCAAGTAGCAAATAGATGAGGCTAAAAGGGAAAGGAAAGTATTACGGAGGAAACCGCGACATCGCATAAGAACGTCACCTCTGTCCCGGGGATTAGACAAGGTTTTGCATAACGATATTTAAAGCATGGCTGCCCCTAGTATTGATCTTTCTTTTCAACATTTCTTACCCTTTTTCTTTTCACAAATAAGCCGATACTAAGATATCTTCGAAATTAATAAGCATCCTACCAATTAGTTGATTCACTGAAGCCCCCGGAAAAAAAA
>NC_061836.1:10983534-10988534 GCF_019202785.1 Penaeus chinensis
AGGGGAGAAGAGGGAGGGATGGAGGTGAGGGGGATGGGGAGGTTGATAGGAGGGGGGTAGGAGCAGTAAAGAGGGAGGGAGAAGAGGTAGTGATGGTGATGGGGGAGATAGGGAAGGGAGGGCTAGAGATGGGGGGAACAGGGGAATGGGTAGGGGTGGAGATGAGGAGGGGAAGGGAAAGGAGAAATGGAGATGGGGGGAAGGGAGGAGATGGATGGTGAATAGGGCAAGGGAGAGGAGAGAGAGAGTAAGGGGTAATAGAGAGAGATGGAGATGAGGGGAAGAGGGAAGGGGGGTGGGAGGCTGATAGCAAGGTGGAAGGGGGAGAGAGAGTAGGAGGCAGGGGTAGGGAGGGATGGAGAGTGCAGGGGGGCAGTGGGGAGGGAGGGGAGAGTTGAAGGCTCATGGTAGAGTGGAAAAGGGAGGACCAAGGCAAGGCAAGAGGAAGAGAGTAAAAGGGAGGGGAATGGGGAGAGATGAAGAGAGCGTGGGGGAAGGAAGGATGAAGATAGAGGAAAGAGGAGGAGGAATGGGAGATTGTTAGGGGGAGAGTAAATAGGGTCTAGGGAAAGGAGAACTACAAGCTGGGGGAGGGGGGGGGGGGGTAATTGAGGAATAAAGACGGTTCGTGTGATGAGAGGCAGAGAGAAGTTAGTGGGGTGAAAAGGGGGAGGGGAAGAGGTGAGGTTGGAGGTAAAGGAGAGAGGGATAGAGGAGGGGAATTGGGGTTTGGGGAATAAAGAGAACGAGAGAGAATAAAGGGAGAGAGAGGGAGGGAGGTTGATGGTGTTGATACGGGTGAAGGGTTTTAGAGCAAAGGGGAAGAGGGGGAGAGAGAGGGATGGGAAAGGGGAAGGGGAAGAGGGAGGACGAGGGGAAAGTAGAAGGGGAAGAGAGAGAGAGAGAGAGAGAGAGAGAGAGAGAGAGAGAGAGAGAGAGAGAGAGAGAGAGAGAGAGAGAGAGAGAGAGAGAGAGAGAAGGGGAGGGGGAAGTGTGGAGAAGGAGAATAGGGGACGGTGGTGAGGGGGTAAGGGAAACAGAGAGAGAAATAAGCAGGAAAAGAGGGAGGAAAACTGACGAAAGGATTGTAAGAGGCAAGGGGGAGATGATGGAGTGAAGGGAGGGGAGGTCCCAGGCGGAAAAGGGGGGAGGGAGAGAGAGGGGAGAGAGGGAATAAAGACACCGAAGATTGCGAGGATAATGGCCTTTCTTGCCTCAGGGTGATGCGAGACGATCGCTTGTGGCTGCGCATTGTTTACTTCTTTTGTCTCGTTTGGAATGCGAAAATAGGTGCGTGAGTTCGATGTCTGTTATTCGCGAAGGGGGGCTGAAGGCAGACGGTATGTGTACGTTTATTTGTGCTTGAATGTGTATTTGTGTGTGTGTGTATGTGTGTATGTATGTGTGTGTGTGTGTGTGTGTGTGTGTGTGTGTGTGTGTTTGTTGGTGTATGTGTATGTGTATGTGTGTGTATGTGCAAATATATAATTATATTCAGTTTTGAATCACGAATCCATAACATCACAGTGTGCATGCAGAAATATAAGCCAACGAAATATCGACTCTAAAGTCTATCAAGTCGTGAACAGAACAGCGAGGGTGAGAAGAGGCGTCAAATTAATCTTTCCGGAACATCGGGCAATTAACTGATAATTGACGGATAAATATAAAAAGGTAAAAACTAAAATTAAAAACTTTATTTCTTTCTCTCCTCATCTTTTTATCTTTGCCTGTTCGTCCGTCTCTCTGTTTATCTAATATTTATCTTTTTAATTATCTGTCTATTTATCTATCAGTAGTTAGCCATTTTGTTCGTATGTCTATCTGTCTCTTTGTGTAAACGAGTAACAGAAACTAGCAAAAAGTTGAACGAATTGCCATTTTGAAGCAAAAAATAAAATAAAAGGACGAAGAGGAAGATAAAAGAACAGTATACGATATCCACAAAAAAAAAGAAACAGATAATAAGAAAAGTATAAAACAAAAGTTGTCTAATGTCGATGATAAGACAAAGCTGAAAGAAAATAGAGAAATGTGAGAAGCAAGAAGAATGAGAAATAAAAATTCGAAGAAAGAGAGAAAGATAAAGAAATGAAAAGAGAAAGAAGGAAAATATAAAAACAACAACACAATACGGACAATAATAACAAAAAGGTAAAGAAAAAAAAAAACGAGAAGCTAAAAATAAATAAATCAAATACATAAAAAAATAATACAAAAATAATAAAACTATAAAAAACGAAGAAAAGCTGGCCAAGAGGCCTCCCGAAGGAGCCGGCCGGCGAAATGGCCGCGTGAGCCGAGAGAGCGCCCGGGCCGGAAGTGTCTTGTTAGGCAGTGATTAATCAGTATACATCTGGGACGAGGTTCACGCTGACAATTAAATTCTCATTTATCTCCGTGGAACTTGATGGAGCAGGATAAATGAAAGAAGCTCTTGACGGGGGGAAGGGGGGGAGGCGTGATTGAGTAAAAGGGGGGGGGGGGGTAGAAGGGGAAGGGGGGAGGGGAAGGGGGGAAATTAAAGGGAGGAGAGAGAGATGTGAAAGAGTCTTGTAGGGCGGGCGTGGAAATGTGTAGTGATGGGGACCCATCGTTTCTTCACGATATTACTCTTTCTCATGAACATACACACACACATATACATATATACATACACACACACACACACACACACATATATATATATATATACACACACACACACACACACACACACACACACACACACACACACATATATATATATATATATATATATATATATATATATATACTTATACACACACACAGTCACACACACACACACACACATATATATACATATATATGTATATATATATGTAAATATATGTATATATATATGTATATAAAAGGGCCAATGTAAAAAAACGGCAGTTTTAAAATAAACTTACCACCGAATTGGTAATTTTTGCTTCTATAAGTGTTATAAAGGCTAATGTTATCAGTAGACTACGGACGCCACCCGAGCATTACTTTGAAATCCAATTCACCAAAGATTATAATATCTCAAAGCGTGACTGGTTGCCACAAATGGCTGCGTGTTTAACACATTAATTTATATTTTTAGGCCGTAAAAGGGTGTCAAAACTTTAGAAATCGAGTTAGATGGAAGGATTTTAACATTAACAGAAATAAATGTCAATCAGCCAAAAATACAATTTTGAAGTGTTTTGACAGCACTACAGGAAAACAAGACACGTATTATTTTTTTATGAGACATGTCTTTAAAAAGATAATATCAATACAAAACTGTTTGATTGAGCACAGAGAAACAATATTCCGTGAATTGTTGGATGCATTACACTCAACAGAGCAAACTTTCAAAGGCGTTTTTCTCAAAACTGACTGTTAAGACATTGGCCCTTCTTGTTCTCGACCTTGTATATATATGTGTGTGTATATATATATATATATACATATATATATACATATATATATATACATATATATATATATATATATATATATATATATATATAAATGCATCTCTCTATATATATATAAATAAATATATATATATATATATATATATATATATATATATATATATATACTGTAAATATATACAGACACGTATATCTATATCTGTCTATCTATCAATATCTATATCTATTTGTATATATACATATATGTATATATGTGTATATGTATATATATATATATATATATATATATATATATATATTTATATATATATATACGTGTGTGTGTGTGTGTGTGTGTGTGTGTGTGTGTGTGTGTGTGTTTGTGATTGTGTGTGTGGGGGATTTAAACCATAAGATATTCCAGAATGTACTAACATGCGTAAAGTGCCTTACGAATAGAATGCCTTAGGATGTTAATAAAACTTGACCCGGCAAGCACTGGCAATCAGACATCACTCCGATGCAACATGAAATATTACAAAGAGTGTGGCTTCCTGAATAACCCACGAGGCGAACGGTGGCAATCACTCAAATATTCTGCGAGATATCAAGCAAAGTTTCTCAAAGTGGTCGACTAATTCGGTTTTCGAGATCTGTCCATCCTCCAGGACGAAGAGTCAATCCCACACAGGGCAAGATTATATATTTGTCAATATGTCTCTCTCTCTCTCTCTCTCTCTCTCTCTCTCTCTCTCTCTCTCTCTCTCTCTCTCTCTCTCTCTCTCTCTCTCTCTCTCTCTCTCTCTCTCTCTCCCTCTCTCTCTCTCTCTCTCTCTCTCCCTCTCTCTCTCTCTCCCCCTCTCTCTCTATCTCTCTCTCTCTCTCTCTCTCTCTCTCTCTCTCTCTCTCTCTCTCTCTCTCTCTCTCTCTCTCTCTCTCTCTCAGCACCTCACCCGAAGCCAAAATACCCCCGCATCGCCCGCAGCCACAGCCCTCCGCCCGTGATCACCAGGGCCGCCCTTCGCGACGACAGGCTAAGCATTCAAGACGATCCCCCGTCCCCCTCCTTCGACGTCTCAGCGAAACAGATCGAGATTTGTTGTCTTCCTGAAGGTTCTTGCGAGACCGCCTCAGGACCTCCGAGGGAAGGCAAGACAATGACAAAAGCCGAGTCGTAATTATGAGCGCTTTTGCAACAGTGTTTGCTGATGATTACCAGCCGCACGGAAAACGGTCCGGAAAGATAGTGAGGGGAGACAATGCTAGGCTGAGTGGTGGTGGCGGGGAAGGGGAAGGGGGCGGCGGTGGTGGCGGGGAAGGGAAAGGGGAAGGGGAAGGGGGCGGCGGTGGTGGCGGGGAAGGGAAAGGGGAAGGGGAAGGGGGCGGCGGTGGTGGCGGGGAAGGGGAAGGGGAGGGGGAAGGGGAAGGGGAAGGGGAAGGGGGCGGCGGTGGTGGCGGGGAAGGGGAAAGGGAAGGGGGCGGAGGTGGTGTTGGTGGCGAAGAAGGGGAAGGGGAAGGGGAAGGGGAAGGGGAAGGGGGCGGTGGTGGTGATGGCTGCGGTGGTGGTGGCGGTGATGGTGGTGGCGGGGAAGGGGAAGGGGAAGGGGCCGG
>NC_061836.1:11023534-11028534 GCF_019202785.1 Penaeus chinensis
AACATCGTAATTATATTTGCTCTTAATGTTCCAGAATATTTCGTTCATGCTAATTCCAAATAGAAGCTTCGTATGTATGAGAAGTGCTTTTTTTTTTTTTTTACAATTAGAATCATTCTGTATAGAATATTAAGATAAAATCATTTGTGTTATTTTAAAGCCCTGATAATGGTGATGCTGATAACAGTAATATTAAAAGCGAGATCGATGATCATGCGAAAGATAAAAATGGCTCTTATTATAATGATAAAACAAGTATTAATGATAA
Organism: Penaeus chinensis; assembly: GCF_019202785.1. NCBI lineage: Eukaryota > Metazoa > Arthropoda > Malacostraca > Decapoda > Penaeidae > Penaeus > Penaeus chinensis. The sequence continues at coordinate 11,023,803 of NC_061836.1, forward strand.
AAATTCATTTAATTATAAAATTTATAAGTAATCGTAATAATAGTACGGCAATATTACTCCTACTATTATAATTGCTACTGGCTTACTACTGCTAATAGTCATACTAACGGTAATCTAAATGTTAATGATGATTATGAAGACCATTGGGATGATCACGATGGCGGTGACTCAAATTGATTAAAAAAATAAATAAATAAAACAAAAAATGAAAAATAAAATAAGAAGTTAACCCACATAGATGATTGGTTATGAATTCCAGCGAAATATATAGACTGGGAAGCCACGCTTTAAGACAGCAGTAAGACGGTTATAACAACAGGTGTAGTCCATCCACTGAAATAAAATCTTGCGCGTCCTGTTTCGACATAAATTGACAAATCAGGGTTCAGTAAAAAAGTCAGAATAGAAGCATATTAATAGCAACGTGATTATCTTAGCAAGAGCCTGAGGGTTGTCTTGCAACACCAGCAAAGAAATGAAGCAAGAATAACCAAACATGAAAGAAAACAAAACGATTCGATTGAACCTGAAACAATAAACCGTTACCGTTAATTGTCAGCTTATACTGCTCGAAAATAATCTTTCCGAGTACCGGAATGTCCTCCATAATGGAATCAGAAAACAATATATTTTTTATCAATCTTCGAGTTATCCCAAAGATAAATGTTGAGTTTGCAATTAACCAACGATTATACCAAACAATCACTCTTTTATAATTTCACAGTAATAAAAGGCAATCATAATAATCATTTTTCAATTCAATCGTTACATGAGTTAAGTAATTGAGGTCAGGTCAATTATCAGTTTTATTTATTAATTTTTTCACATGACGCAATCAAGTCAATTAGTTCGTTTTATCTTCGGAAAATCATTTATTTTGTAAGTTTAGTGAGTGCAGTCGAATTTCCTGTAAAAAGTCAAACCACACATAGTAATCCCATAACGATATTTTTTGTTTTTCTTTTGCATTGCATTGCAAATTATAACGACGGAAAATATATATTTACCTATCTATATCTATCTACTTATCTATCTACTTATCTATCTATATCCATCTAATTATCTATCTCTATTCATCTACTTATCTATCTATATCCATCTACTTATCTATCTATATTCATCTGCTTATCTATCTATCTATATCAACCGATCTACTTATCTCTCTCCCCTCCTCTCCTTTCTCTCTCCTAATTCCTTTTTCCGCCCTCCTCTGCCTTTCTCAATCCATTATGTATTTTGATTTAATAATTTATCAATTTGCTCATTATCTATCTACCAGTCTACCTCTTTCTATCTATACCTACCTACTTACTTACTTAGCCACTTAACTACTTACTTACCTGCTTACCTATTTACCTACCAACTTACCTACCCACCTACCTGCTTACTTACCTACCTACCTACTTACCTACCCACCTACCTACTTACTTACCTACCTACCTACCTACTTACCTACCCACCTACCTACTTACTTACCTACCTACCAACTTACCTACCCACCTACCTACTTACTTACCTACCTACCAACTTACCTACCCACCTACCTACTTACCTACCCACCTACCTACTTACTTACCTACCTACCAACTTACCTAGCCACCTACCTACTCACTTACCTACCTACCTACCACCTACCTACTTACTTAACTACCTACCTACTTACTTGTTCTTGTTATTTCCTCTAATTCCGAATAGATCAAATCAAAATGACTCAGCTTTTTTTTTTTTTTTTGAGATTGGTAGGGATTTGGGGTTTAGGGGGAGGTGGGGGGGGGGGAGGGAAAATTTGGACATCTTGAATTGAGGTCATTTGGCGGGTTTGTGAAGTTTAATGAATGGTCTTATGTATTGTTAAAATATTGTAGCATCATTTTCTATATCAACATTAGTAATGTTATCATTATCATTAATGTTATTATTATTATTATTATTAATGTTATCATTATTATCATTATAATCATAAGTATTACTCATTATCATTATTATTATTATCATAATTATTATCATTATCGTTATTATCATTATCATTATCATTATTATCATCATTATTATTATTACCGTTATTATTATCATTAGCAGTAATACCATTATTATCATCACCACTATTATCATTATCCTTATCATCATTATAAATATCACTTTCATTATAATTCTCCTTATTACTACCATTATCTTTATCGCAAACGAACGATATTTGACCAAAACAGGCGATAATAATGACGCCATTATCTTAATAATTTCCTAATGTCAATTAAGTGAAGAGAATCACAAGTTTGCCTGTAATTAGCAAATGTAAAAATTTTGATGCCAAAATTATTCTTTTGAATTTTGAAGAGCTGCGTTACTGATATAATTCAGTTAAAGACAATGATGAAACACATATTTAATTATGAAAAACATCAACATTTTAACATATAAAGGGATGGTGGGGAAAAAAAAATAAAAACAAATTAGAGATAAATTAAGTGGAATGAAAGGAAAGACAGAGAGAAATGAGCGAGCAAGCGAGAGAGAGAGAGAGAGAGAGAGAGAGAGAGAGAGAGAGAGAGAGAGAGAGAGAGAGAGAGAGAGAGAGAGAGAGAGAGAGAGAGAGAGAGAGAGAGAGAGAGAGAGAGAGAGAGAGAGAGAGAGAGAGAGAGAGAGAGAGAGAGAGAGAGAGAGAGAGAGAGAGGAGAGAGAGAGAGAGAGAGAGAGAGAGAGAGAGAGAGAGAGAGAGGGAGAGGAAAGGTCAGAGAAGAAGAGAGAAGAAGAGAGGAGAGAGAGAAGGAGAAAGAAGGCGAGAGAGAGAGAAAGAGAGAGAGAAGAAAGGAGAGAGAGAGAGAGAGAGAGGAGAGGAGAGAGAGAGAGAGAGAGAGAGAGAGAGAGAGAGAGAGAGAGAGAGAGAGAGGGAGAGAGAGAGAGAGAGAGAGAGAGAGAGAGAGAGAGAGAGAAAGAGATAGATAGGTAGATAGATAGATAGATAGATAGAGAGAGAGAGAGAGAGAGAGAGAGAGAGAGAGAGAGAGAGAGAGAGAGAGAGAGAGAGAGAGAGAAGGAATGTCAGCTGACCACCTGCATGTCCGGCCGAACTCATTTCAGTAGTATTTAGCCGACAAAATCTAAAACTTAATTACTGGTGCTTCATTTAAAATCAGTTCCCTAACTACATAACCCAGGAGAGTGAAGCCTGATAATGATTTCCTAATTAAGGTGCGGGCTAATGATTAAGGCAACGATAATTGGCATTTTCTCTACATTTATTATGTTCTGGCTACAATACATGTATGTATGTTTATACGTACGTGTGTTTGTATGTGTTTGGTTCGGTGTTTGTTTCTGTTTGTGTATTGGTGTTTGTTTGTTTGTTTATGTGTATTTGTTTTGTTTGTGTAAGTGTAAGTGTGTGTGTGGGGGTGTATGTGTATGTGTCTGTGTATGTGCATGAGCGTATGGCTTCATTGTTATTTGTAAATATGAGTGCGTACGCGCACGTGTGTGTGCGTGTGTTTGTGTACGTATTTATGTATGTATGTAACATATGTATGTATATATAAATACAAGCAGAGAGAGAGAGAGAGAAAGAGAGAGAGAGAGAGAGAGAGAGAGAGAGAGAGAGAGAGAGAGAGAGAGAGAGAGAGAGAGAGAGAGAGAGAGAAGAGAGAGAGAGAGAGAGAGAGAGAGAGAGAGAGAGAGAGAGAGAGAGAGAGAGAGAGAGAGAGAGAGAGAGAGAGAGAGAGAGAGAGAGAGAGAGAGAGAGAGAAGAGAAAGAAAAAGAGAGTTAGATATCTATACACACCGGCGTGCCAAGCATTCCTCCCTGCCTCACACACCAACAAAATCAGCGAGAGGTTCCGTCGCAAACATAACCAGCGCCGATTCCCAAATCTTTTGCGGCCGACCAGTGGCTGCTCCTCCTTCCTTCCTTCCTTCCCCCCTTGCCTTGATTCGTTAAAACGGCTCTTCCTACTTCATTATGAAAGGCCAAATTAAGCAAACTTCCAACATCATTTGTATGCTAATCATCACGAGGAGTCAACGAGTATGAGCGCAGTTTGTGAGGTTCAAAGAGGTTCAACGCAATCGCATCTTCTTCAGTGTACTACATGCTCGGCTAATGGGGTCTCTTAACTTTATTTCCCTCCCCTTTTGTAATGTTTATGCCTAAGTGGAAATCAAGTACAAGGGGATAAGAAAAAACGTGTCAAAAGAGGGTGAAAGAAGTATTTTATTTCCTTTTCCTTAATATACTTTCCCTAATGGAGGACTTGCTAATTTCACGGCTAAGGGAGAGGAAGATCGCGGGGTCTTTATGCGTCAAGGGGTCTGTGAGCTTTACCTTTATCTCGGCTGTTCAAATGTTAGGGATTTTAGCGGAGTAATGTTATGAAAGAAGGAGCTTGAGAAAGAAATTAGGGTCTTATTAATCAAATTACGTATTTTGACATGTAGAATTGGATGTACATAAATATTGATGCGCTCACACACACACACGCACAAACACACACACACACAGACACACACACAGGCACGCAGAAGAGGTATTGTAATTCCTTACGGTGATACATGTCCCTGTATGATAATAATAATGATACCAAAAACAATAACAATTATGATACTATTACTGCTACTACTACTATTACTTCTACTACTAGTTATGATGATAATTATAACAGGGTCCTTCCCCTTATCTGAAATTCAAGGACTTTTCCAGGACTTCTCCAGATTCAAAAAATATTGTTGCATTTGAAACAAA
>NC_061836.1:11053542-11056042 GCF_019202785.1 Penaeus chinensis
TTTTTTTATTTTTGCAACAATCGTTCTTTTTACTGTGTATTTTCTTTACGATGTTTTTTTTTTTGTTTGTTTTTGCTTTTTCGTATTATGTTGTGTATTAGTGATTACTATTAATATTTCCTAATCAATACGAATATTGTTTTAATGCTATTCTTCTCCTTATAGTCATTACTGCTAGTATCATCGTCACCATTATCATTGTTATTGTAATTATTATTTTTATCATTATCATTACCTTTATTACTATCATTATCGTTAACATCATCATTATCATCACCATCATCATCATCTTCGTTATCGTCATCCTCATTATCAACATCATGAATCATCATTATCATCAGCATCATCGCCATCATCTTCATCATCATTATTGTCATCATCATTGCCATCATCATCACCATTATCATCATCACCATCACTGTCATCATCATCATTACCATCATCACCATCATCATCATCGTCATTATCATCACCATCATCATCGTCATCATCATCACCATCATCACCATCATCACCATCATCATTATCATCACCATCATCATCGTCATCATCGTCATCATCATCACCATCATCACCATCATCACCATCATCACCATCATCATCACTACTGTATTATTTCCATTCCTTAGAAAAAAAGAAAAAAAAAATCCCTAACAACACTTTAAGATTTGAAGAGACTGCAACTTTCCCCTTGTTTTCATCCCAAATTATCGTCCAAGATCTACATTTTCCTTTTCTTCTCCTTCTTCTTCTCCTCGTTTCTTTTTCTTTCCGTTCCGTCCAAATGCTTCGAAACATAATACCAATAATAACTAGAGAGAATAATACATTTTCATATCAACAAATCTCAACAGTTATCTAACATCAAATATATAAAATTTGTAAAAAAAAAAAGAGAGAGAGAGAGAGAGAGAGAGAGAGAGAAGAGAGAGAGATAAAAAAAAAAAAGCATTAAGCTGGAAATTCAGAATTATGGTAATACCTTCACTACCGTCTAATCCTGAAGCGCGAAATTCCCACTAGACTTTCACATGACCAGCTTACTTTTCATGAGGATGTAAGCTAAGATAGTGTAGTCGTTGGAGGGTGATACTGCAAGTGCCACTTTTACTACGACTAGTGCTATTGATACTGCCATTATCCTTATTTCAGCTGCTGCTACTATTAAGCTATTGCTGATGCTGTTACTATTACGCTATTTCTGCTGCTGCTACTACTGCTGCTATTACTAAACTACTGCTGCTGTTGTTGTTGCCGCCGCTTCTGCTACTGGTGCCGATGCTGTTGCTGCTGCTGCTACTTCTACTGCTATTACTACTACTACTATTTTTACTACTACTACTATTACTACTACTGCGACTATTACTTCTACTACTACTACTATTACTACTACTACTGTTACTACTACTACTACTATTACTACTAGTACTACTGCTACTACTAGTACTACTACTACTACTGCTACTGCTGGTACTGGTGCTGCTACTACTACTAGTACTACTACTACTAGCGGTACTACTACTACTACTACTAGTACTACTACTACCACTGTTGGTGCTGCTACTACTACTACTACTACTACTACTACTACTATTGCTGGTGCTATTACTACTACTAGTACTACTACTACTACAACTACTACTACTACTACTGCTGGTGCTGCTACTACTACTACAGCTTCTTATACTATTACCAGTAGTACTATACCATTACTGATGCTGTTTGTTGACTGACTAAACACTTATGACTCTGAAGTACCGCAATTAGCCATCTGCTTGATGAGACTTCACATAATCTCCTTTGATGGAAACCTCCTTTTCAGTCGCAATTCACATTTTGCATCTCCCTCGAGGGAATAAAGTTACATACGATATGGATAATATATGCCTTTTGGCATTTACTTTTTCTCTCCTTCTTCATTTCGTTTTCTTTATCCGGTCTTTTGCCTCCTTTTTTATCTGTGTGCTCTTCGTCGAGGTATGTATTAAGGTTTTCATTTGCATGTGTACTCGAATTTCGTCTCTATTTTAGAAGTGTATAAGCCTCTTTTTTGTGTTAAGATCCAGAATATTAAAGAGTGGTTTTCATATTGAAAGAATGTAGGTTATATCTTTTAATCATTTCTACTTCTTATCGTATCGTATCTAGTTATATTTGTTAGAATGTACTGTATAAAAATCTTATTTGTTCATATCATAACATATAAGATGTTTCAGAACCAGCGTCATAGTTCTGTTCAAAATTTTCAGACATGTAAATCTCAATTTGATTACATTCAGAAAGTTTTACGTGGAAGTCTTATCCATATTACATCAGTAGCATATCAAACAAGATCTACCTAACTTACATATAGTGCGGAAGCAGTAAATCTGTGTCCAATTTTAGGATATGAATTATGAATATTACTAGTAGTCACCGGTCATTCTAAATGCAGGATCTATTGGTATTTAAAATAACGGATTCATTAGATTCTTATACAGATCTGTTTATTCTTACCTTG
>NC_061836.1:11071042-11078542 GCF_019202785.1 Penaeus chinensis
AATATAGTTTTTTACATTTTGGAAATTTATTTTTTAAGGTTTTCCCTCACTCAAAAAACCCTTAAATGCAGTATTTTTTCTTGTGTTTTGAATAAAAAATTAAACCTGAATTTATTCTTTTTTCAAATTTAAATTAACTAAAAAATTTCATTATTTGGGAAACTTCTGGGGTACCCGGGGTTTTATATTTAAAAAATTATTGGGAGTAAATATCCTCTATTTGGAATAATTTTTTAAACTGTTATCCTTCCTCATACCTCATACCTTGAATACTATCTTAAAATAATGATTGTTCTTCATTTAAAAAATCTTCAAGTAATGTTACCTCTAACGTCCGTAATGTTATTATGAATTTATGGTTTTCATTACATTTGAAATTATATCATGAATGAATTATATTTATTTTGATTACGTTTTATTTAAAAAACATTTCATTTTTTGCGTTTTTGGGGGAAAACGGGAAAAAAGCCATTTTTTAAAAAAAAGTTTTATTTAGGGAATTTAAAATTCTTTCCTATGTGATATTTCTATATTTTTAATGATCTTTGAATAATTTTTTTCTTTTTTGTAATATTATGCCTCTATTTAGGCTATTTAAACTGATTGATTCAATAAAAATTTTTTTCTAATTTAGTCCTTTATTTGAGAAATAATGATTTTAAAACTGAAAATTTTATTTGGGCCTATTTCTGAAAAGGAAGTTTTATCAATTTTTTGATTTTAGTATTTCCTTTTGATTGTTTTTTTTTCCTATTTTTGTTATTCTTTTTTTCTTCGATATTTTTCTTTTTATCTCACCCTTTTCCCCCTTTTTTTCCTTTTCCCCTTTTGTTTTTCCCTTCTTTTTCTTTTTTCTCTTTCCCTTTCTTCTCCCCTCCCTCCCTGCCCCTTTCCCCTTCCTATGTCCCTTTTCCCCCTTTTTTTCATTCCCCCCCTCCTACCCCTTCAACTTCTTCCTCTTCCCCTTTCCCCCTCACCCCCTTTGCCCCCCCTTTCTCCCCCCCCCTCCATTGTCCCCTTTTGCCTCCCCCTTCCCCCCCCTTTTATACTTTTTTTCCTCCTCCCCCCTTTAACCCCCCTTTCCCCCCTTTCCCCAGCCAAACCCCCCCCTTCCCCCGTTTCCCCCTTCTACCCCCCCCCTCTTTTCCTTCACGTTTCCCCCTTTCCCCCATATCTACCCCTCCCCCCCTCTTTCTCCGTCCTTCTCTCCCCTTATTCCCCCCTGTCCCCTTTTCCCCCTTTTCCCCCCCCAATCCTACTTCCTTCCTCCAGTCCCCCTTTTCCCCCCCCTTTCCCCCCCGTCCCCCCCCCAGTCCTCCTTCCCCCCTCCCGCCCCCCCGTCCCTCCCCCCCCTCCCTCCCCCAAAGGGTCCCCCCTTCTCCCCCCCCCCCTTTTTTTTCCCCCTCCCCCCCCCTCCCCTCCCCCAAAATTTCCCTTTTCCCCCCCCTCTTCCCCCCCCTCCTCCCCTCCCCGTTTCCTTTCCCCCTCCCCTCCCCCCCCTCCCCTCCCCAAACTCCTCCCCTTTCCCCCCCGTGCCCCTCCCTTCTCCCCTCTCCCCTTCCCCCCCCCTGCCCCTCCCTCCCCCTTTCCCGTTCATTCCCCCTCCTCCCCCCTTCCCCCCCCACTTCTTCTCTCCCTTGTTCCCCCTTTTCCCCCCTCCCCCTTCCCCCCCCCTTCCCCTCCGCCCCTCTTTAGCCCCCCATTCCCCCCCCCTGCCCCTCCCCCCCTTCTCCCCGTCCCCCTCCCCCCCCCTCCCCTTTCCATCCCCCCTTCCCCCCCTTGCCCCCCCTTCCTTCCCCCCCACTCCTCCTTCCCCCCCTCCTGTTCCCTTCCCCCTTTCCCCCCTGCCCCGTCCCCCCCCCCTCCAGCTCTCCCCCCCCCCTCCCCCCCCTTCTTCGGGGGGGCATCGCAACCCGGTCCGGGAAAATTTCCAATTTTTTATTCCCGGGCCCCCGGCGTTTTTGGGGGGTTTTCTGGTTTTTTTAATTTGCTTGCCCAAAGTCCATTTGCCCCCCCCCCCCCTCCCTCTCCTCCATTCCCCCACCCTTTTTTATTTGTTTCTCCCCTTTCCCTTCCCCTTTTCCTTTTTACCCCTTTTTCCCCCCCTTTTGCCATTTACCCACCCTCCCCCTATTCCACTCCCCCATTTTTTTCCATTTCCATCTTACCCCTTCCCCTTTTCACCCCCCTCCCCACCATTATTCCCCCCTCCCCTTTTCCCCTTTCATCCCCCTAAAACCCTCCCCCCATTTCCCCACCCCCCATTCGCTTCCCCCACCCCCCATTATTTCCCACCCCCCCCCCCTCTCACTCCCCGCCCCCATCCCCCCATCAAATTTTTCGGTGATATTTTAAGTGCCAAAAAAAAAACGTGGGAGGAAGGGGGGGGGGGGGGGAGGAGGAAAAGTTTTGGTCTGGGGGAGGAAAGGAAGGAGGGGAAGGGGAAAGGAGAGAGGAGGGGAGAGAGAGAGGGGAGAGAGGGGGAGGAAAGGGGGGGAGAGAGAAGAGAGAGAGAGAAAGGAAAAGGAAGAAAAGGGAAAAGGGAAAAAAGAGAGAGAGAGGAAGGGGAGAGAGAAGAGGGGGGAGAAAAGGGGGAAAAAAGGGGAAGGGAAGAAGAATAAGGTTGGGAGGAAGAGCAGGGGAGGGGGGAAAGAAAGGAAAGAAGGAGGAAAGGGTTAATTTGGGGGAAAAGGAAAAAGGGGAAAGGGAAAAAGGGAAGGACAAAGGGGAAGGGAAAGGAGGAGGGAGGGGGAAAAAACGGAGGAAAAAAAGCGGGGGAGGGAAGAAGAATAGAAGTAAAAAACAGAAAAAAAAGGAGGGCGAGGTGGGGGAAAAAGAGGAAAAAAAGAAGAATAAAAAAAAAAGGAGGAAGGACGGAGAAGGGAAAGGGGTAAAAAAAAAGGGGAGGGGGAAGAGGAGGAGGAAAAAGGAAAGGGGGAGGGGAAAAAAAAGAAAAGGAAAGAGGGGGAAGGGGTAGGAGGAGGAGGGGAAAGAACGAAGGAGAAGGGGTGAGGGCGGGAAAAAAAGAAAGAGAAGGAGGAAGAGAAATAAATAAATTTGGGGAAAAATAAGGGGCAAAGGATTTTTATCAATACATTATTTATATCATCATTTTATCCTTATTACCATTTTCATTTTATTTTTGATAGAATGATTATAAAAAAAAAATTTAAATTTAAAAATAATAATTTAAAAATAACAATTTTAAAATAATAATTTAAAAAATATTATTATTTTTTATTATTTTTAATTTTTAAATTTTATTATTATTACTATTTTTCATTATTTTTTTTATTATTATTTTTTAAATTTTTATTTTTTATTTTTTTATTATTATTTTTTTATTATATTATAATTGTTATTTTTTTGTTGTTGTTATTATTAATTTCTTTTAATATTTATTTCCATTATAGTTTTTATATTATCATTATTTTATTTTTATTTTTTATTATTATTATTTTACATTATTTTTAATAAACATTATTTTTTATTAACTCACTTTTTACTATTATCAATTTCCCTTGTTAAGTTTTCTTATTATTGTTAAATTTTTTTATATTTAAATTTTTATTAATTTTTAATTTTAAAATTATTTTTTTACAAATTATAATTTTTTATAAATTTTTATTTTTATTATTATTTTTTTATTTTTATTTTAAAATTAAATTTTTTATTATTTTTATTATTAATTTTTAAAATTATTATTATTATTATTATTATTATTTATTAAATTATTATTATTATTATTTTTTTTATTTTTTTTGACCTATTGTTATTTTTTCATTTTTTTAAATTATTAAAACCATTTTGTTTCATTTTTCCCCTTTTTTTTTTTATTATTATCATTATTGATATTTTTATTTATTTATTAGTTTATGTTTTAAAAAACTAATTTCATCGTTAATTTTGTGAACGTTATCCCCTCATACCCTCACTTTGTTTTAGTATTGTCCCAATGTTATAAATTTAATTTCTACTATTATATCATTGCCATTTTTCAATTTTTGTTTTTATGATTTATTTTACTTTTTATTATTTTTTATATTATTAAACCCTTTATATTTTACTATTACACCTTTCATTATTATTAAATTTCATTACTTTTATATTATTATTTTTTATTTTTAATTTTTAGTTTTATATTATAATTTTTTTTATTTCCTTATCAATCATTGTTATTATTGTTTTTTTTTTTTTATTTTTATTTTTTAACCCAAATTTTTATTTTTAACATCAATTTTTATTATTTTTTATCCTTAAATTTTTATCATTATCATTATTTTTATTTTAATCATTATTTTTTATTATTATTTTTATTTATCATTATTATTTAATTTTTATTTTTTTCAATTTTATTTTCATTTCATTTTTATTACTTTTAATTTTTATTTTTTTAATTTAAAATTATTTTATCTCAATTTTTATTTCTTATATTAAATTTAAAATTTTATTATTATTTCATTATTTTTTATTTTTTTTTATTATTAACATTATTTTTTATTTAAAATTTTTATTATTAATTTTTATCCCCCATTATTAATTTTTTTATTTTTTTTTCATTAAATTAAATTTTTTTTTCCTTTTTAATTATTAAATTTTTTTATTTTATTTTTTTATTTTTATTATTATTATTTTTCTTATGTTGGGCTGTTTTTTGTGTTGTTTTTTCCTGTTATTATTGTTATTTTATTTTATTTTGTTTAATTTTTTTATTTTATTTTATTATTTTATTATTATTAAATTTTAATTAAAAATTTTATCCTTATAATTATTTTTAAAATTATTTTATTATATTATTACATTATTACCAAAAATGATAAAAAAAAGAATTTTTTTTTATTTTCATTTTTATCATTAAACTTTATTGTTTTTCATTTATTTTATTTTTTTTTTTAAGATTTGTTTTATTGTTTTTTATTATTAAAAAATCTTAATTTTTAATATTTTAATTTTTATTATCATGAGCATCCTTATCATTAGTATTATTATTTTTGTTATTATTATTATCATTTTTCATTATTATTAAATTTCCCTTATTTTACAATTTTTAAATTTTATTAATTAAATTTTTATTATTTTTATTATTATCATTTTAAATTTTCAATTTCATTATTTATATTAATTTTCCTTATCAAATTTTTGTTTTTTTTTATTTTATTATCATTTTCATTATTAAATTTTTATCATTATTTTTATTTTATTTTTATTTTTATTTTGTTTTTTTTTATTTTTAAATTTTTATCATTATCAAATTTTTTTTATTATTATTTTATTATTTAAATTTTTATTATTTTAAATTTTTATTATTTTTTATTATTTTATTTATTATTAATCTTTTTTTTTTATCTTATTTTATTTTTTTTATTTTTTTATTTATTATTTTATTTTTGTTTTTTATTTTATTATTATTTTTATTTCAAATTTTCATTTTTTTTTTAAATTTTTATTTTCATTATTTTTAAATTTTTTATTATTTTCATTTTTCTTATTTAAATTTTTAATTTTATATTTTCATTATTATTTCTAGTTATTTTTGTGAGTATAAAGACAATGCCATACACAGGGTCAAAATGTTTCGTTATATTTAAGCCCGCCAATACTTTTGATTTTGTTTGATATATTGTGCAATATCATAATATTTAGCCACTTCAGTGCTAAAGGACATATGAACAAACATATGCATATTTGTTCTATATTATCAATATTGTCGATATTGGGTGCCCCCAAGAGGTTTGATAGCCCGAGCAAAAAAATGTTTTTTTTTTCCCTTTTAAAATGTTTTTTTCCGCTAGGATGAACATACGAGATTTAATGCCTCGTGTTTCCTTTTATTTTTTTCCCTAGAGGGAAACAAAAAAGGGGAATAAAATTTTATCTTTTTTTTTATTATTATTAAAACATTTCATTTTATTATTATTGTTGTTGTTGTTGTTGTTGCTGTTGTTCTTGTTCTTTTTTTCTTCTTGTTCTTGTTCTTGTTGTTATTGTTATTGTTATTATTATTATTATTATTATTATTATTATTATTATTATTATTATTATTATTATTATTATTGTTATTATCATCATTACTATTATTATCATTATTATTATTTATCATTATTATTGTTATTATCATTATTATTATCATTATCATTATCATTATTATTATTGTTACTATTATTATTATTATTATTATTATTATTAGCATTATTATTATCATTACTATTATTATTATTATTATTATCATCATTAATATTTTTACTATTATTATTATTATTATCATTGTAACTATAATTATTTATTATTATTATTTTATTTTTATCATTATTATTATTTTTTCTTTATTATTATTATCATATTATTATCCTCATTATCATTATTATTAATAACATTATTATTATTATCAATATCATCATTACCATGATCGTTATATTTGTAATATTCTCATTGTTATTATTATTACTACTACCACTATTACTATTACTATTATTATTATTATTATCATTATTATTATTATCATTAAGGTGCATGTACTGTAGATTGATATCCTTCAAGGACTGATATCTTTTGAACATACAAAGCAAAAAGATTCATTACATTTCAAATCACGATGAAATAATCTCCATCGTTATCCCAGTACTGAAATTTTGAAAACGGAGGAAGAAGAAGAGAAAAAAAGGCGGGGGAAAAAAAACAAAAAACTTTAACGAAATAGTTCAATTCATTTGTTTTATAGCGTTCCTCATCTCTCTCTTTCCACTGAACGAGGGATGATAATGATAATGCTAAAATATATATATAAAAACCATCATCATCATAATAATAATAATAAAAAGAGAAGCCCGGTACAAAACGTGCAGTCGCTCCTACCGTTTTAAATTATTACCGAAAGCTATTCAGCAAATGAGGAAAAATCTGAATACATTACAGATAATGGTAGAGAATAGCACTGCGGATGATGAGAGGAAAGAGGGACGAAAGGGAAGAGGGATTTTAAAATGATATAGAAAAAGGGAAGAGGGAAGGAGGGGGTGAAGAAATAGCCAGAACGGATGAAGGGAAATGTATGTTAATCCAATACATATGAAGGGATCATATTAATAATTTAAATGTCCTTTCATAAATATAACTTCTATTACTTTAAGGGCTAAGACAAATAATTTGATTCCCCAGTAATAATTATCACTCTTATTACTTTTCTCATCATCATCATCATCATCATCATTATTATTTTATTCACTATTTCCCCCAAGAATGCAAGGCACGTGTGTAATTTCTCCAGAGATGCCGTTCTGATATGACCTCTGCTTCCTGTGGGTCAAGCCGAGAGGAGAAATTCTTAGACTGTTCTTATGATTTCCTCCAAGCACCTCCCTCCCCCCCCTCCTCCCCCCCTCCTGAGAAGAAAAAAAAAGGAGTCAGAGTCTCGAGGGATATTTCTGCTGCAATCTGCAACCGGTGCATTGCAAGAATTATACTACGTGTGCTGTGTGTGAAATAACGTATTCATGACGTGGG
>NC_061836.1:11083542-11088542 GCF_019202785.1 Penaeus chinensis
ATAATAATAATAACATTAATATTATTGTTATTATTAATATTATCATCTTTATCATTTTCAGTATTATTATTACTATCATGATAATCATTATTCTTATTATAACTACTATTTTAATTTTATTCTTACTATTATCTGTTATACATTATTCTTATCATTACTTTTCTGTAATGATGTTTATTACTATTATTATTATTATTATTGTTATTTTTATCATCATCATTCTTCTTATTATTTTTTTTCATATTACTACTACTACTACTGTTATTTATTATTATTGTTGTTATTATATTATTATTATCATTATTATTATCATTATAAGTTTAATTACTATTTTCATTATCATTATCATTAAATATATTATTATAATTATTTTTATTATTGTTATTATCATTATTATTGTTATTATTATTATCATTATCATTATCATTATTATTATTATTATTATTATTATTATTATTATTATTATTATTATTATTATTATTATTATTGCTATTATTATCATTATGATTATTATTACTATCTTTATTATTATCAGTTATTATCATTATTTTAATTATTACTATTGTTATTAATATTATTATTATTTTTGTTGTTATTATTATTATTATTATTATTATTATTATTTTTATAATTATTATTATTATTATCGTCATCATCATCATCATCTTAATTATTATCGTTATTATCATTTTAATTATCATCATTATTATTGCTATTACTATTATTATTATTATTATTATTGTTATTATTATTATCATTATTATTATTATTATTATTACTATTATTATTATTATCATTATTATTATCAATTTTGTTATTATTGTTATTTTTATTGTTATTATTACTATTATTATTATTATTATTATTATTAATCATTAGTATTAACATCATCATCATTATTATCTTTACTAATATTTGTATTACCATTGTAATTTAAAATTAGTATTATTATCATTATCATTATTGTTATTATTATTATTATTATTATTATTATTATTATTATTATTTCTAACATGATTGTTATTATCATTATCATTATTATTGTTATTGTTTTTATTATTATTATTATTATCGTTATTATTGTTATCATCATTATTAATAAAAAATAATTAATCATCATTATCACTATTATTATTACTATTATTATTACTAGTACTATCGCTATCATAATCATCTTCATTATTATTTACATTATTATCACCAATATTCTTTTCATAATCATTTTAATGGTCATTATAATTTTTTTTTTTATCATTACTATCATCATTGCTATCATTATTATATTGTTATTGTTATTATCATTATTATAATCATTATTATCATTTTTGTTAATTTTATTATTATTATTATTATTATTATTATTATTATTATTATTATTATTATCATTATCATCATTATTATTATTATTATCATTATTATTATTACTATTATTATTATTATTATTGTCATTGTTGGTATTATTATTATTATTATTATTATTATTATTATTAATATCATTATCATCATCAACATTATTATTATCAATATTATTATTATAATTAGTGGCAGTAATAATATCATCATTACTATCATTATTATGATCATTATAATTATTTCCATCAATATACTATTATTATTGTTGTTATCATTATTATAATTAATATCATTAATATTACTATTATGATTATTATTATTAGAAGTAGAAGAATTGTTTTTATTAACCTTATTATTGCCTTCACTGTTATTATCATTATTATTGTTACCATTATTATTATCGTTGTTATTGTTATTATTATTATTATTATTATTATTATTTTTATTATCATCATCATCATTATTATTATTACCATTATTATTTTGATTATCATTTTTACTTTTATTATTACAATTATTATTTTGATTATCATTTTTACTTTTATTATTACCATTATTATTTTGATTATCATTTTTACTTTTATTATTACCATTATTACTATTATCATTATAATTATAATTATCACTTTCATTATCACCATCTTTACCAGTATCATTAACATTTTTATTATCGTGATCAATATTATCGTTATTGTCATCATAATTCTTATTATTATTATTGTTGTTGTTGTTGTTGTTATTGTTGATAATGTAGGTATTTTTATCACTGTTTTTTGTTATCATTATCATTATCTTTATTGTTGTCATTATCATGACAACTATCATAATCGTTATCGTTATCTTTATCGTTATCATTACTATTGTTATTATCATTATCATTACATTATTTTGGCCATTATCATCATTCTTGTTATTATTATTTGTTATCATCATTATTATCATCACCATTATCATCATCATCATCATGATCATTATTACTATCATTATTATCATTATTATTAATATTATTATTATTGTTATTGTTATTATTATTATTATTATTATTATTATTATTATTATTATTACAATTATTATTATTACTATAAGAAAATAGTAATAATGATAATAATTATTATTTTTTCTAGCGTCATATGTGTATATATATATGTATATATATATATATATATATATATATATATATATATATATATATATATATATTATTGTTATAATAATATAGTAATACTAATAATAATTACACACACACATATATATGATATATGCATATATTTATGTGTATATGGAGAAAATACGAGGTTGTGTATGTGCGTGTGCGTATATATAAATAGACATCAAGATACACCCACATAACAGAAAAGAGAAAGCATACCAGGCATACGATTTGCCGTGTAATTCCAACCCTCCAATTCAAGTCACAAACCAGTATTCCATCATCCTTAATAATGGGAAGGGAATCGATGATGGAACGTAAATGGAAGGAAGAAAAGAGAGACGGAGAGGAAGGAGGAGGAGGAGGAGGAGGAGGAGGAGGAGGGTTGTTAAATGAAATGTTCGGAGTGACCGCAGACTCTGAATTATGTGCGGTCGAGGAATCCTGCCGGTGGTGGGGGGGTAGGGGAAGGGGGGGGTAAGGGATGGTTGGGTATGTCGGGGGGTTGTAGAGGATGGTTGAGGGGGTGGGGGTGTCCGTTGGGGGAGGGGGTGGTAGGGTGTATGGGGTATATCGAAGATTAAGGGACAAAAAAATTGAAAGATAAGAGCCATGAAATGTAAGAGAGAGAGAGACAGACAGGGAGAGAGAGAGGCAGAAACAGAGGGACAAACAGACAGAGCGAATTAAAGGACAAAAGGAAGAGGAAAGCAGAGGCAAGGGAGGACAAGATGAAGAGAAGGAATGAAGAAGACAAGAGAAAAAGGAAGACAGAGGAATGGGAGAACAAGATGAAGAGGAAGAGATTGGAAGAGGAGGAACGAAGAAGACAAGAAGTAGATGAGGAATGAGGAGGAAAAGAGGAAGAGAAATGGGAGGACAAGAGGAAACACGATACACACAGGAATGCCATTTGGCTCAGCGGC
The DNA here is from genome assembly GCF_019202785.1 of Penaeus chinensis. Classification (NCBI taxonomy): domain Eukaryota; kingdom Metazoa; phylum Arthropoda; class Malacostraca; order Decapoda; family Penaeidae; genus Penaeus; species Penaeus chinensis. The sequence goes on from NC_061836.1 coordinate 11,086,972, forward strand.
AAATATGTGATTAACATGCCTCACCAAAGGAAGGGAGAGAGGAGGCCCGAGAAAAAGGAAGAGAGGAATCCAGGATAAGATCGTCTTGAAGACAAATAGGCAAGGGTCTAACCCTATCTTGTTTCAATAAAATAAGAAATAGCTCTAGCACTGGGCCCGGAAGAGAAATGGAAGGATTTATAAATCGATCCGAGTGGAGGTCAATGGACGCAGCAAACGCACTGGGTATTTTCCAGTGTGACGGACACTCGTAGTATAGAGCAGAAGCAATATATATATTTATTTATTTATTCATATCTTTTATGTCTTTATTTTATTCGTTTATAGTAAGGATAACATGCTGTATATATATAACAGGCTTGAAGAACTAAAAAAGGAAAACTGATAAGCAAGAACACCCGTAGTATAGAACAGAAGCAATATACATGTATATTTATTTATTCATTCATATTTTTTTATATCTTTATTTTATTCGTTTATAGTAAGGATAACATGCTATATATATATAACAGGCTTGAAGAACTAAAAAGGGAAAACTGATAAGCAAGAACATTCTTCTAAACAAATGAAGGTTGAATTGGGAGACAGAAGAAGAGAACAGAGAGTGGAATTGAATACCTCCAATAAAAAAACAGGGCATAGTTAAAAGAAAAATACGTAGGGAGCAAAAATGAGAAAAGAGAAGAACAAACGAGGATAGTAAACATAGAAAAATATGAGATGAAAAAACAAAAAAACAAGCTAAAAAAATAAATAAATAAAATAAAACGAAAGACCAGGGCTCAGAAATCAACACAGAAAAGAAGAGAAAAATAGAACAAAGAGGAGACGCTAGGAAAAAAGAAAAATAAGCAAGAGACAAAAGAGAACAAATCAACAAGAATAAGCAATGGAAAGGAGAAAACAAAACAAGAAGGCTAAGCACCGGGAAAGGGAAAATAAAACAAGACAATATGCACGAAAAAAGTAAGCAGGAGAAAAAAAAAAACAAGCTGGAGATGGTAAAAAGATGAAGAACGGTAGACAATAGGCATGAAAAAAACAAAAACAAAGAGAAGACCGAAAACGAAAAATAGGTGAAAACAATATAATAGAAGGAAAAGGAAAAGAAAAATGAAATCGTAAAAAACGAAAAAAAAAAAAAAAATCGGGAGACAATAGCAACGAAGAAAAACAATACAAACAGGACAATGAATAAATAAAAACAAACAAAAATACACAATAAAAACATAAACGAAAAAGAACGCAATAAAAAAAACTAAAAAAAAAAAAAAAAAAAAAAGGACACAATAATACAAAGAAACAAAAAACAACATTCTAAGAAACAAACAAAAAAGACCACAATAAAAACAAACAACCAAACAGGGACGCAATACAAGCCAAACGAACAAACAGAAAAAAAAACCACAAAAGCACAGAGGAGGAGCGAAGGGAGGAAGGGAAGACAACAAAAACAAACAAACAAACAGGGACACAATAAAGATCAAACCAACAAACAAGGACACAATTAAAACCAACCAACCAACCAAACAAGGACACAATAAAAAAACAAACAAGGACACAACTGAACT
>NC_061836.1:11096042-11106042 GCF_019202785.1 Penaeus chinensis
AATTATTATTATCATTCCTCTATCATTATCATTACCCTTATTATTATTATAACTATCATCAGTGTCATACTCACTACCAATACTATTGCTGCCTATTCGACTTGTGCCTCAATGGTCCGAGATTAAAAAAAAAAAGAAAAAAAAAAAAAAAAAAAAAAAAAAAAAAAAAAGAGGACATCCACTCGGGCAATGGTTTCCTTCTGCCAAAAGCAAAGTCCTTCGAAACACTGCTCCGTCCTAGCCGTGGGAGGTCGTTATGGTTATGATAATTATCATTATCATTATCGTTATGTTTAGTATTGGTATTAGTAGTTTAGTTGATATTGTTATTATTTCCATTTGCTATTATTATTATTATTGTTATTATTATTATTATTATTATTATTATTATTATTATTGTTGTTGTTGTTAGCATCATTATTATTGTTATTATTATTGTTGTTGTTGTTGTTGTGTTATTATCATTATTATTATCATTATCATTATTACTATTATTATTATCATTATTATTATTATCATTGTTAATATTATTATCATTGTTGTTGTTATTGTTATTAAAGCTGCTTTGTCGAAGTTGAGGTTATTATCATTATTATACTTTTCATTACCATGAAGTTCTTTACCATAATTATCATTACCATCATCATTATCGTCGTTGTTATCAGTTTTATCATTATAATTATCATTATCATTTCATTATCATTTTCCTTATAACTGATATCATCATCATCACCATCATCATTCTGTTGTTCTTGTTCTTGTTGCTATTGTTATCATTATTATTATCATTATCATCTTTATCCACCCTTATTATCATTATCATTATTGCCATTACCATTAAATGTCATTAGTATTTTCTCTATTATTATTATCATTACCATTGATATGAGCATTATCAGTAATGTTTATATAATTCTTAGCTGTTGTTATCATCTATATTATCTTCACATCATTGCAATTGTTATCAGTAATACTATCCTCAATGCTTCCAAAAGTCGTGTTAAATATTCCTTTTCTCGATTTATATTTTTGCATTATCATCTTTACCTTTTCCCTCTCTCATTCTTATCCCATAGTAGCCAAAACCCTTCCCACACAAGCTTCTTCATACTATAAAAGAATAAAATGCTTAAAATCATTATCTAAGCAATTCGAAGTAAACTGCCTTCATAACTATAAGCTTTTTTTAATCGCTGTCATAACCATCCGTCTCGCCTCAGTCGATCATCTATCACCTAGCAGCTGCAACGAAGGGTGATCGTTCGTGCAATGAGTTACTAGCGTATAAATCTGGTGTGAATCTGTGGCATTTTGCGATCAAGGAAGAAGTGATCTGCTTGATGCGCTGCTCGATTGCCGTGTTGAGGGAAGGGGGGGGGGGGGGTAAGGGGTGTGGAGAGAGGGAATGGAATGGCTGGAAGAGGGGGGTGGGGGTGGAGGGAGAGGGGAATGGGGTGGGAGGGAAGGAAGAGGGGAAGGGGGGAGAGTGGTGGAGGGAGAAGGGAATGGGGTGGGAGGGAAGGAAGAGGGGAAGGGGGGGAAGGAAGAGGGGAAGGGGGGAGAGCGGTGGAGGGAGAGGGGAATGGGTTGGGAGGGAAGGAAGAGGGGAAGGGTGAGGTCGTTGGAGGGAGAGGGGAGGAGGTGAGTGTGGGTTGTGAAATGAAGTGAGTTATGACAATGAAGTGAGTTGTGAGTGCCACGTTGTGATGCCAGTGCATACGTATTGTGATGACATTATTATCGTACGTAGTTAGTGATAATTATGTGATTATATATTATACTCTTCCTTTTGTGTGATATGTTCTACCATGTAAATATAGAACATTATGTTTTTATATTATATGTAGCATATCACCTATATGAAAGAGTGAGAATCTCTGTATGTTATAGAGTACAACATTTTAGTTTGTCTCTGTAGTCACACGTCTGGCAGTAGACAGTCGCAGACGGAGCCTGGCGTGGGGCAGAGGAACAGGAAGAGTTCCGTATTTATTTTGTCAGAGCTGATCTCCAATGAACCTACTTTAGTTTTCATCGGTGTTTTCTTCACCCTCAACCATCATGGAGAAACACCAAGCAAACGTAGAAGACGAACAGTGAGAGGGGGGATAGAGGGAAGGTGGTTGGCAGGAGGACATGAGAGGGGAAGGGGATGGGAGAGGGGGGAGGAAGAGAGAGAGAGGGTGAGCAGGTGGGAAGGAAGGGGGAAGGGGGTAGGAGGGAGGAAGGGAAAAGAGAAGGGAGTAGGAGGGACGGAGGAAAATAAACACAGAGAGTAAGAGGGAAGAAGGGGGGAGGGGGGAGGAGAAGGAAAGGCTACGAACGAAGGAAGAGGTATAGTGAGGAAGGGAGAGAACAGGGGAAGGGGGTAGGAAAGGGAGAAGATGGAAGAAAGGAAGGAAGAAGGAGGAGAAAAGGAGAGAGGAGAAGGAAAAGAGAAAGGAAAAGAAAAAATAAGAAAGGGATCAGAAAATAAGTGATGATGAGGAAGCGAAGGCAGAGAATCATAGAAAAGAAAATGGAGCATAAGAAGGTAAAAGACTAGAGAGGGACAAGAAAGCAAAACTAATAGATCAGAAAAGAAGACGAAGAAAAAAAAAAGAGGAGACAAGAAATGGTAAGAAGAGGAAGAAGAGAAGAAAAAGGAGAGAGAGAAAAAAAAAGAGAAAAAAAAACGAAACACCATTCATTCATACAGCATCACTCCGAACGCAAATACTCACGTCACTGCAACATTACAAACCTTTGCACAGTATCTAAAACTACACATTTGATTTCCACCCAGCAAGTTAAAGATAACGAAGATAGACAAAGTACACAGTCTCCTCCTGGCTCCCCAATGGGCCCGCATTCGCTTCAACAGAATACTTTGTCTTCATTAATCTGCTCACCCTCTCTGGTCGGTTGACTGCTAAGCCCGGCATTACCTTTGATGTCTTTAGTGCAATAATATCAATTGCGTCGCATTTAGAGGTGGAAAGAGTGGGTTATCAATTTGCAAAGCAGGTCGGAAGATAAGCGGAATGATGAATGATGTGAGTGTTTGTGTGTATGTTGTTTTCTGTGTGTGATGTTCTGGTGTATTTTGAAGCTGGCTACGGTGGGAGGTAATTGGTTTTAGTTTTGTGTTTTTCTGGATAAAAAGAGGGGGCGGGGATGGGGGCAAAAGACACACACACACACACACACACACACACACACACACACACACACACACACACACACACACACACACATACGCACACACACACACACACACGCACACACACACACACACACATACGCACGCACACACACACACACACGCACACACACACACACACACACATACGCACACACACACACACACGCACACACACACACACACACACATACGCACACACACACACACACACACACACACACACACACACACACACACACACACACACACACACACACACACACACACATACACACACACACACAAACAAACAAACACAAGTAAACACACATTATATATATATATATATATATATATACATATATATATATTTCTTCTTTTGTTCTTGTTTTTTAAGCATGTTCTACTTTTTACCACTTATTATTTATCTGTCCCCCTCAGCTTTTTTCTTTTTCTTTTTCTATATATTTTATATTTTCTGTATCTTTTTCTATCTTTTTCTATTTCCTGTAATTTTTTTCAATGTTTTTATATTTCCTCTGTCTTTTTCTATCTTCTTTTATTCCCTCTATGTAGTTCTATCTTCTTCTATTTCCCCTATCTTTTTCTATCTTTTTTCTACTTCCCCTATCTTTTTCTCCGAAATTTAACACCTTTTTTTGCCCCCCTCTTCCTTTTTTCTACCTCGGGCGATCTCTCAAGAAAAGGCCGCTATTATTTACTCCGGGATCGCTGTTAGTTCCTCCGAGGGACCGACAGCTCGCGAGGCCGAATTCATCATCTTCCATCACGCCCACGCACGCCCGCGCGGCTGTCGGCGCCTCTTCGCGTTCTTACGGGCGTCGCGGTGGGCTCTTATTAGGTGCTGGGTGGTGTTGGTGGTGTTGGAGGTGGTGGTGTTGTTGGTGTTGTGAGTGGTGGTGGAAGTGGTGGTGGGAGTGGCGTTGGAGGTGGTGGTGTTGGAGGTGGTGGTGTTGGAGGTGGTGGTGTTGGAGGTGGTGGTGTTGGAGGTGGTGGTGTTGGAGGTGGTGGTGTTGGAGGTGGTGGTGTTGGAGGTGGTGGTGTTGGAGGTGGTGGTGTTGGAGGTGGTGGTGTTGGAGGTGGTGTTGTTATTTTGTTTTGCCGAGATAGTGGGCTTGGTGTTGTTGGAAGCGGTGTTGAAAATGACTGCAGAGGTGTTGGTTGTGGTAGTGTTGGTAGTGTTGATGGTTGTGTGGTGGTGGTGGTGGGAGTGGTGTTGACACTGAAGCAAGAGGTGATCTTTTTGTTGGTATTTTTTGTGTTGTTATTGGTGCTGGTGTTGGTATTAACATAAATGTTGTTACTTTTATCGTTAAGTTCAGATAATATCATCACATTATCAGTGCTGTTCTGAAATCACCATTCGCCGGTTTTATTATCATCATCTTATCACCATCATCATCATTACCCCTCATCAACACCACCACCGTTCTTAATAGCATTTAAGAGTTTGTAATTATTTTACCCTACTTTACTATCATCAGCGCCTCATACCCAGACGAAGTTTGACCACGCCCCTTTATATGTCCGCAGCCAATCACGATCGCCTTTCTCGCAGGGTCCGAGACGGGTGAGAGAAGCGAAGGGAATCTCAAGGCAGAAGGATTACCAGTGCTTCTTCGTCCCTCGCCTGGGGAAGGCTGAGGGTTGAGCTTTTCTTATGCTTAGTAGATGTTTTCATTATCATTAATCAAAATAAGTATGTAAATACTTTCCAGAAGGGAAATAGGATAACATATCCGTGTTTTTATTATGGTGTATGTTATTTATATAAACAAATTTTTTTTTTTTTCAAGGATATATACATATATACATACACACACACACACATATGTGTGTGTGTGTGTGTGTGTGTGTGTGTGTGTGTGTGTGTGTGTGTGTGTGTGTGTGTGTGTGTGTGTGTGTGTGTTGTATGTGTGTGTATGTGTGTGTGTGTGTGTGTCAGTTTGTGTGTTTGTGTGATTGAATTTCGCAAAGCCAAAGCCACTGAGGTAAATACCTTTAATATGTTCGTTCTCTACACTTTGTTCTCACTCTCTTCGCTTCTTTCGGAATCTAACAAATAGTAAAAAAATATTTCATAAACAGAATTTTTTTGAAAGGTCAAAGCAACTATCTCGAAAATGGCGCCAAATCTATCCTGAACTTAAGGGATACGGGACCAATTTCAGACGGAATCTTTGTATTACGATTTATTTATCCCATTAGCTATTATGTGATTCTATCAAAACTGGAATTACTATAAATAATTAAATAAAAACGTCAGTGGTATTTTATATATTACCTTTGTGCTTTGAAGTTAGAAATAGCCCATCTAAGTTATTTTTATTATTCCCATCAAAAGGATTACTCATCACAGGCGCTGCAGAGTTACCGATTTCCTACATGTAATCGAGTTTCATGATTTGTCTTCATTTTATGAATTAAATAACAACTCTTTTATGTTGCTTTCAAGTGCGTATAAAAGATCATCCAAAGTGGCACTAATCATACGTTTAAAGAGAATGTGTTTGTCTGTTGTTATCATTACTATTATTATTATCATTATCATTATCTCTGTCATTATTATTGTTATTATTGTTATTATTATTATTATTATTATTATTATCTTTATTATCATTATTGTTATTATTATTTGTATTCTTATTTTTATTCTTATTATCATTATTATTATTACTATTATTTTTACCATTATTATTGTTATTGTTATTATTATTATTATTATTATTATTATTATTATTATTATTATTATTATTATTATTATTTTATTATTATTATCATTATTATTATCATTATTATTATTATTATTATTATCATTATTATTATTATTATCATTATTATTATTACTATTATTATTATTATTATTATTATTATTATCATTATAATTATTATTATTATTATTATTATCATTATTATCATTATCATTATTATTATTATTATTATTATTATTATTATTATTATTATTATTATTATTACTATCATTTTTCATTATTGTTACTATAATTATTTTTATTATTATTATTATGATTATCATCCTCATCCTCATCACTATAACTGCTACTGCTAATATTTTGATTACTATTATAATTATTATAATCGTTATCAATATTATTAATATTACTACTATTATTATTACAATCATCATCATTATTATCATTATCATTATTATCATCTCTATTGCCATTACCACCACTGTCATTTTTGTTAAAATTACATCTTATTTACATTCTGTATAAGGTGTAATAACTGAAAAATATTTTTGTATGATATTCACAATTTTGTTTTAGAGTAGCTTCCTGCGAAATTACATTCTGTTAAGGTCGAGGAGATGTTAATGTTTATTTTATAATTCCCGAGTTCTGATCACGTTTATCAATCTGCACTTTATATTTTCGGTCAATATTGATTGTTATTGTTCAAAGCCTTGTGTTCTGCTTAAAAAAAATCAATCCTACAGCTATTGAACAAAATTTAAAGGGTTTGACCGAAACTTTGTTTTGTGAAACCTGGTTATGGCGTTTTTGTTTTTTAATGATATTATTCACTTTCATTTTTGTATTTAATTTTACATAGTTTGGTTATCAAAGGAGGCACAAAACCTGCCCAATCAGATATTGTGAAAGTTTGTTACATATAAATATAGTAAGTAAATTATTATGCAACTATTGCTGGCCTGGAGTGAAAAGTGTTGATGGTAGCCGAAACGGGGGGGGGGGGGGGGGTCAAGCACAACCTGAAAAGTTCGAGAATCATTCATTTCGAAGACATTTCCTTGCATTCATTCTTTTTCTTTTATTTTCGACCGTGATTTGATTCTCAAATCATTGAGTTCAAGTGAGATGATTTTATCGTTATGACGCTTTGATAATACTGTATTCATCTTCCTCGTAAAAATGTTGTCAGGCAGATTTCTTATAAATTATCTTAATTATAACTCTTATCATAATTATCAGCATCTCACCAGAAGCGAAACATTGTAGGAAGTAAAAAGAAAAGCTTCATTTAACCAGATGTTTGGAACGACATTCCGGTCGATAAATAAGTAAAGACTCCTGTCATGTTTTACTGAATTCAAATTAACTTTCCGTGAACTGCTGATTAACAGTCGCATAAGTTAAAGCTTGTTTATGGTTTCGTTATTATTTTTCAGGATTATGGACGTGTTCTACGTTGATTCCAAAGGCTGTTTAGTGTAACACATCTACTTGAATGTCTTTCACCAACTAAATAGGTGTTACTTAACAAAGGCGATACTATGGACTTTAAACATCGGCCAAGTTTAGGCTAAAATTCTGTATTTTTCCAGCCATTGCATCATTTAAAGTAATTTCAAGGAAATGTAAGATGTGAGACATTGACATAAGGTTTCACAATAGTAAATTCTGCGACCAGGATTTTCGTTTTCTTTCTTTCTTTCTTTGTGTGTGTGTGTGTGTGTGTGTGTGTGTGTGTGTGTGTGTGTGTGTGTGTGTGTGTGTGTGTGTGTGTGTGTGTGTGTGTGTGTGTGTGTGTGTGTGTGTGTGTGTGTGTGTGTGTGTGTGTGTCTGTGTGTGTGTGTGTGTGTGTGTGTGTGTATGTGTGTGTGTGTGTGTGAGAGTGTATGTGTGTGGTGTGTGTGTGTGTGTGTGTGTGTGTGTGTGTGTGTGTGTGTGTGTGTGTGTGTGTATGTGTGTGTGTGTGTATGTGTGTGTGTGTGTGTGAGAGAGTGTATGTGTGTGGTGTGTGTGTGTGTGTGTGTGTGTTGTGTGTGTGTGTGTGTGTGTGTGTGTGTGTGTGTATGTGTGTGTGTGAAGGGTAAAATCCGGGTCATTCATAAAATATTCGAGGTAATGACGTCACTGCTCCGAAAAAGTATTCATGAATTTCTCTTAGAGTCGGATCAATTTGGATTATATATGAAGACAAAAAAAGAAAAAAAGAAAAAAAGATTTAAAAAAACAGAACAGAAATTTTAAATAACTCTTTTCTCGTATTTCACAAAAAGCCTTCGTTGCAGATAATTATCCATGACTTCGAGAGATTGACTGGATACACACTTGACCTTTTTCCAGCACGCTGATTGGGAGCAGTCATTAGCCTTTCGTCAGGTTCCAATCCGTCTCGTTTCCACTGCATGACTTCCAGTTCCTGCGTCGCCTGTCATGTTTTATTGTTTGCATGACACTTTTTTGATGGTGTGATAGATTATTGTGATGCATGTATTTTCTTCATGACACTATTTGTTTGTGTGGTAGATTATTGTGATACAGACTTCTTTTGCATGACATTATATTTGTTTGTTTGATAGGTTATCGTGATACGTGTTTCATTGCATGGCACTTTGTTTGTTTGTGTAATCGATTATTGTGATGCGTTTTTTTTTCTGCATGACACTTTATTTGTTTGTTTGATAAATTATTGTGATACGTGTTTCTTCTGCATGACACTTCTGCATGATAATTTTGTGTTTACTTGCTAAATTGTTGTCGATTCTGATTTTGAAGCTTTGAATTTTATTGATTTTTCATTTTTTTTTTCCTCTTCTTGTTGCATTTTCAAGATTATTATGATTGAAGTTGTACGATAAGGTTGATGATAACATATTTTTTTTAACTGAGTGATTGACGTCAGTTAAGGATATTTATCACACGGTATGAAATATAAATCAAAAAGAAATTTGATCAAATGGATCTGAACAAAAGTTTTATCAATAATGTTGTTATTATAGTCATTATTTTCAGTGCCGTTTTTATTATTACTCTTGTTATTACTCAGGAAAACCTGTTATTAAATGTTGAAAGCTAACTATTATTACAATTCTAAAAAACGTGGAAATCATTTTGTGATATAAAGGTGAATAAATTTGATAAAAGAGTAACACAAATTATCATGTTAACTAGTTCTGACATGACAATAGTAAAATGATAAGAATGATGATCATAATGATAATAAAATTAACAAGAACAACAATAATAATAATGATAATAATAATAGGAATGGTAATGCTAATAACAATTATAATAATGATATTGATAATAGAATTATTATAATAGTTTTGATAACATAACAATAAAATGATAAGAATGATGACAACAACAATAGCAGCAACAGTTAACAATAATAATGATAATAACAAGGGTAATAATAACAATAAGTGTAATGATAATTATAATGATAATAACAATTATAATAATGATAGTAATGATGATGATGATAATAATAATAATAATGATAATGATGATGATAATAATGATAATGATAATAATAATAATTATAATGATAACAATAATAACAACAATAATAATAATAACAATAATAATAATAATAATAATGATAGTTACAATTATAATAATAATTACAATAATAACCATAATAATAATAGTGATGATGATGATAATAATAATAATAATAATAAATGATGATGATGATAATGATGATGATTATGGTGATGATGATGATGATGATGTAATAAATAACAATAATACTAATAGTAATGTTAATAGTAATAATGATAATACCAAAAAGCAAAGAAATATCGAAATTATATAGCATGTACACTTCCCAAATTATTATAATATATCCTAAAGAAAGCAAAATGTATCAGTGATACTTTCGATTAAAGTTCACAATAAAACCACAAAGACGTTAGATAATCAAATATCATATCCATATACCTTCAAGGCAGAATGTCCACGATGTAGCATTATGCTTGTTTTTTTTTTTTTTTTTTTTTTTTTTTTTTTAATCCACTGAGATAGTTTACTTGAAGGTAAAGCATGCGGAGTAATTATTATTATTATTTTGCGAAATTTTGCAAATGCAGGTTTTCATTATTAA
>NC_061836.1:11116042-11118542 GCF_019202785.1 Penaeus chinensis
GAAACCATCTGATCCCTGCCTGCACTGCAGATACATTCTACATGATGAGATCGGTAACAAATGATCAAACAAAATTGGACTAATTCTTCATCAAACAAAATTTGAATAATGCGTCGTCAGCTGTATCAGAATGATTAATGTATCAAAATGATGTGATTATATGAAACAGGCTGCAGTGATAGTTTGAACTGTGCCTAATGTGTATGCCTGTCTGCGATATTATCTGGTATATATGTAAAAGGGATACCGATACTTCTAATTAACCCACAAACAACAATAAAAGACAGACTTAACATTATATTTTTATCGTGAATCTATATGTACAATGTAACCGAGGACAGCGTCTCTCTTTTCTGGTTATTTTAAGTTTACATTCGACAAGAAGTAATGGCCAGTCGCGTTGGACCGTTCTTTCAGTTAATAACAGATTTATTATCACAATCATGCGAAGTTTTTTCTTTAATCGGGTAGAAATTTAAAGGAGTTAAAAGATCGATAAATATTCAATCAGGTTGAAATACTTATGTTTTATTAATCTGAAACTGTTACCAATTAATACACGATGAAGAAAATGGTACGGAATAAGTTAAGAATAGTAAGGCCAACGGATTTATATCATAATTACAAATTCTTAAATGGTGAAGAACATTATAGAAGTGCTACAAATACACAGCATAGAGCGGACGTTTGTGTAGCGGCTTTCAATTCCGAAAAAAAAAACTGTCGAAAATTTTATTGCCTGAGATTTGTTCATCTTATTGCGATATTCATATTTGTGGATATAGCTGTTGAGGAATAATAAATTCTTTGCATGTTCATGTCTAATATAGTTAAACTACCAGTTAAGTAATTACTAGATATGTTTAATCTTACATGCATATTTGATATTTGCTTTCATATACAGTGAGGGGAATTACGATGTCTATCAGTATCCTGTTTCTCTTTATATATCATACGGTTTTAAATGTGTTAACTATTTCTTCGTTTTCCATCTCAACATATGTTGTTAATCCCCGTCCCTACCTATGTTAGAACGATGTAGATATCAGTATTCACTAACTAATCACATATTTTTTTATCATCTCTCTCTATCTCTATTTCTATCTGTCTATCAGTCTATCTCTCTATTAGTCTGTCCATTAATATGTTTATTAACGTGTTTACCAATTTGTCTACCAATCTACTTGCCTCCACATGTAGATTCTCCTACCAGAAAATAAATGAACTGAAGATATTTAAATATATACCAAGATATATATATATATATATATATATATATATATATATCAGAAGGCACAGATATATGTTTAATTCTGACTATATTTATTATAGTGAAGCACTTAGTAATACCTCATATCAGTTATTTAGATAACTGTAAATACTTCTGCGCGCACAAGCTTGAATTCGAAATAAATGTAATTTTCATAATTATCCTCATAAAAGACCAGCTTGTCTATGTAAACATTTTAGATCGTTAGTCTTCTTTATCTCCATCAGCTAAAAGGTAAAGTATTTTCCTTGTCTCATACTGTTGAAAGCTCTAGATGCTCTTATATCGTAATCTCACATGAGTAATAATTGTACTCTATAAATCCCTAACACGCACGCATACACCCAGGCTCATACTAACCTCCTTCCCTTAACAACTGCCCTTATTCTTTTTGTTTATCAGTTTCAGGCTGCTTCGTCACTCTAATCCGCCGCCAAACCCGAAGAAAGGCATACCACTTCCCAAGCACTGAATCGAAATCGAAGCTGCGGGGCGTCAACCCGTGACCTGAAACCTATTGCAGTCAGTCAACACAAATCAAGACCTGCTGCGGTATCAGGACACTTGCTGCGGTCCCTCGATCCCTGTTGAGGTCTATCAACACTCGCTGCGGTCTCTCGACACCTGCTACTGACACTCAACTCCTGCTGCGGTCTCTCAGCATCTGCTTCGTTCTCTCGACACCTGTCCCTGCCATTCAGCCCCTGCTGGTCATCACTGTTGCCATGCAAGGAATACTGAGTAAAGGAATTATAGAGCTGGTAACCACTGTTACTTTAAGTAAATATTGAAACCTGCCACTATCAGCTGACATTCAAGCCACATGTCAACAATGTCTTATTATAGAGTAGAAGAAAGAGTTGAATTATCCTCTAACTTTATAAATAATTGGTTTTACTCTCATCATTTTATCTGTTAGTTCGGCAACATTGTAAATGACTTTTGCCACGAATATTTATGGCACCCTTTTTAAATTCATATCCCCATTAATTATAATTGCTATAATGGAAAATATTTTTGCCACATGGTACAAAAACCTTACTTAAGAACCTCTCTCCACTTTATTTCCTTTTATCAGTTATTTATTAATCAGTTATTCATTGACCTCCCAAGGCATTCATTCTGATCATATCAAGCGAAAATGAAAACAAAACTACTGACTTTTTAAATAGCTGATCTTTTTTTTCCTCCACTTGACCAAAGACTACATAGCACACAGACCTTGCAGTC
>NC_061836.1:11141042-11146042 GCF_019202785.1 Penaeus chinensis
ATATAAAAGATATATATATATACAATATAGATATATATATATATATTTAAATATACTTTCTCTAAACACACATACAACGCACGCACACACACACACACACACACACACACACACGCACACACACACACACACACACACACACACACACACACACACACATCCATATATATGCATACATACATACATACATATATATATATACATATTCATAGATATTCACACCCACCCACACAGAACTGACTTTTCTCTTCACAATCTACTAGCGACACACAAAAGACCATCCCAAATCACGCCACCTGTGGACTTGACCGACGCTTAGGAGCCTCGTCACGTTTAGGAAATGTTGGCTCATTTGTGTCATTTCCTTGTGTCATTTCCCCGTGTCATTTCCTCCGACCCCAACGTTTCCTCGGTGTCAGCTTGGCGGCGCCCGACCTGCTTGGAGGGGCAGAATTAGACGGTCATTATGGATTGATTAGCTGTTGACCGGAGGTTCTTTCCCCGTGGACGCTCTTGCTTGTGATGGCGAGGGAGGCGTCGGTTCCATTTAGGCGTGGGGATGAGCGTGGGAATGGAAACAAAAGCGTGACATGCATACATACATAAATGTGTGTGTGTTTGTGCGTATATAAATAAATGAGTATATAAATATATATTTATATGTACATAAATTAATGTATAAATATATATGTGTGTGTGTGTATGTAAATATGTTTATGTTTATATATATTTATAAATATAATATATGTATGTGTGTGTGTGTTATATTAATATATATATATATATATATATATATATATATATATATACATACACATATTGACACACACACACGCAGTAGATACAGATCTGGAAGTATTGATGTACAATCAATTTAGATCTTTCCTCCCATTTAGTGAAAAGGATTAGCCTCTCGGATGTTCCTCGCTCTTTTTGAACACCTCGGGTAATGTTCGGTGTGTCAGACCTGCCTCATACGATCCCAAACACAGGCTCTACGACCAATAAGATCATTTATTCAGAGTTGTTACCTTGTTGGCATTTCTTTTGAACACTGAAGATAAAAGTGGAGGCCTTCCTCTAGGACCGATTTCATATCATGCTGTTCCTTCAGACAGAACTAATCTCTTTTCCGAATTATTCTCAAGTCAAGAGGTGTGTGAATCAGAATTTTCTGTCATATTATTTACAAAGCACATTCAGTAGTGCCTTTTTTAGTGCAAATGTGAATGTTTAACTTATCCCGTGTAATCCCTTTTTAGAAGAAAAAAGGATTACACGTCCCGTAATTATGAATAGGCTTGTTCTCCTCTTTGTAAGTTGGATTATTAACCTAATTCAGCCTTCAGTAAGGGTATTTAAAAGCTCATACACACCTTTCACTGGAATATTAGTGAACAATATTAGATCCTTAGGTATTGAGACCACTTGCATTGCTTACCATTTCTTACCATTACATAGCCAGTAGGACTAAATAAAGGTGGCGCACATTGGATTAAGGTATTTCCATCTTGTGCTCGAAAAGTTAGGTATAAACATGTCCAATGTAATCGTTACTTTCTATCCAAACAGCCTACAAATAATATATTCTCTGCCTAATTGTGTTTTTGATCAATAGTTCCTCGTGGTTGTACCCAGTCTCATCACCTACCCATATTGCCTTAGTTTTAAAGTGAAAGTAAAGGAATCGATGAATGAAGGAAGTAGGTGGAAGACAGGAGGCCGGGAGGAATAATTGGAGGAGGAAGACGAAGAAGGGGAAAAGAGAACGAGGAGAAGCTCAATGCACATGCTAAAAGGCAGCAGAAAGCATTCGTTATCTACAAAAGGTACAGAAAGCGAGCGAGACGAGGGAGTAAAGGAAAGAGACATCCAGGGTAGATGGCAACAGTCATAAAACTTTAGTCAATAAAGCGTAAAGACACAAGGAACAAAAATTGGAAAATGAATACAAAGCCCCGACAAGGCACCCATATTCTTCTTTTATCGTCTGCTCTCAAACCCCTCGACTTTCTCTTATATGCTTTCAATACACCACAGACATGTCCGGTTTATAATAAAGGTACATTTCCCTTTTCTCTACTCTCCCTTTTTGCTTCACAAACTTTTTTCTAATTAGACTTTTTGAACCACCAAGATCATTTATGACATTTTTTACCCTCCTTTTCCTTTCTGGTCCGCAGTTCACGTCATAGAGAAGTTGGTTACAATCGTCACCGTGCAATGGGGCTACGTATACGAAGCAGCCAGCCTTCCCATTTTGCATTTTGTGGCTACATGACTACTGGAGTCTTGAAATGCTCCATTTAGCGATTTCTTTTCTCACTTACTTTCTGTTTTTTTTTATGATACATGTATCATATGAAATAAATTCTTGTGCCCTATAATTCAAGCAGAATTTGTCTGTAGGATGAAGTTATGACCATTTAAAGGTAATTTTTGAAGACGACGCAACCACTTTACGTCGCTTTTGTATGGGTGTTTCAGTATCAATATCCGAACTAGCAAATAACATAAAAATATTTGGTAGTATTCATTATAGTGCCTTTAGGAAAGACCAACAAACATCCTCCTTTTTCAAGTATTCTGGGAAGATAGAGCTTGAATTGGTTCCTTTTTTATTATAAACCGACAAGCTTTCCCACTTTAACTTATAGAAATCAAATTTAATTAACGGTCGCTGGCATCCATATCACTGCGAGGATTCTTACGAGCAGCTGTTAGAAAAAAAGTGACACACGATTCAGACTGTCAGAAGTGACACGACAAAGGACAGGTTGGTACTGGTTATATGAAATAACTCTATATGGTTGGGCTTGACTATTCAAATTATTTCCCATCTTGTTAATAAGTTGGATCCCTTGAAGTATTACACAAATATTTAACATTCATAAAAAAATCACAAAGCTCGGAAAGTGTGTTGAAAACACACACACACGTGTCTGTGTGTGCATATATATATATATATATATATATATATATATATATATATATATATTTGTGTGTGTGCGTGTATTATGCATACATATTCAAGTACATACATACATATATGTGTATATATATAATCGAATATTCGAATATACATGCATATACATGTGTATATATTTGTGTGTATACACACATATATATATATATATATATATATATATATATATATATATATAAATACAAACATACATATATACAATGATAAGAGCATTGGAACAACAATTAGGTTAGGAATCATATGGGTTCCTGACACCCGTAAAAATTGTTTACATACAACAAGACAGTCATATAACTGGCAATTACGAATCTTTATAAAAGCAAATCTAACAATCACGTCCCATTTCCATTAACTCGTGGTAAGATACATCCAACCCAGTATTCCTATAGAACAATACAATATCAATAATATAGTTCAATAATCAGCTATTGCATTATATATTCACACATTTTTATTTTCTTTCTAATTCTAACTATATCCCAGAATAACACTCCTACGTTACTACCTCCCACTGCTCGTCCCTGTCCACAAGAATAATGTATTAGCAAAGGCGGTGCACTGTTACTTCAAAACTGGGCTTACGAGGTTGTGCCATCAAATGAACATGGCTACGAGATGCTACGCCAAAGTTTAGTCTACCACTTTCCGTCAGTGAGTCTTCTTTTATTCTCGATGTGGGGCCTATCCGGTCACACCTTCTATTCTATTATTATTCTATTATTATTATTTTTTTTGTTTTTTGAGGGGGGGGGGGGGGGTTGAGGCTTTTCTGTACCCTTGCGAACTTTCCGACATTCTGTTTAATAATTTTGGCTTTTCGTATTTGTCATCTGAATTTCTATCTTGTTTCGAGAATGGTGCACTATTATTATATTGTGATCCGTTGTCATCGTGCACTCGTATTTTTTTCGTAATTTCAGTTATTCCATACGTTTTGACACTCCTTTTCCTAAACCCATTTGTTTTTCTAAATATCCCTATTGAATGAAAAAAAAAAAAAAAAACTTTCCATCGCCCCCCGCGAATTCAGAGAGCGCATGTAAGGGTGTCTTATCCTGTTGACCAGTTTTTGTGGAGCATCTTCTTCGTATTCTCACAACGTTATTCTATTTTGGTGTCTCGTTCCGCGTTGCTCAACCTGCCTTGTTTGTTTTGTCCGTGCGATGGCATCCGCTTAGCGCGTGTGATGTTTTCGCGGGGATGACTAAACCTTTGATTGTCTATGACCTACACACACACGCACACGCACGCACATACACATACACGTACACATACGCATACACATACGCATAGACACACACACACACACACACACACACACACACACACACACACACACACACACACACACACACACAAGCCCGTCACAAGCACCAGCGCTCGTCCCCAGATGATATACATATATATCACAAGTTGTCTGGTTCATTAGTTCGAAAATAGCCAAAAGCATAAAAAAATAATAATAATACATAACTTTACTTTCGTTTCCCGGAACTGTTCATAAACGTATATGTAAAAGTGTTCCAGAACAAAAATAAGTACAAAAGCGACCAGCTTGTTTGATGCTGCCACACAGTTAGAAAGATCAATGGTTAAATCAAGCAATTCTGTCATGATGGACCACATCAGTGCATACATAATCTCTCCTTGGTCACTCTACAGAAACTGAAATGATTATTACGGAGAGAAATTCTGATATCCTCTGCATTGGTGAAACCTGGCTTCATCAAGAAATATTCAGTAACTTTAATATTCAAAGTTTGTGTTTATAGATGAGGTGCAGGGCGAGGTGGAGGAGTTGTACATACTGTATGTAAGAGATACCCTTAAATCAAATTATCCACTTCAGCACTAAAAAAAATACAGCTGTAGAGGATATCCGGGTAATTGTGCAAAGCAGTATATGGGCATCAAAATAGCTATTAATGACAGATATAACACTCACAAAGCTCTCAAAATTAACAGATCTGATCTTACCCTTCAGGCTGAATATAAACAAAAAATAGAAAGATTA
>NC_061836.1:11151042-11156042 GCF_019202785.1 Penaeus chinensis
TACAATTGCTTCAGCTACGTTTACGTACTCGTATGCGGTATTAATTTACACATTTTATGTCGCCTGTAACAAAAATAATTACATTATGTTCTACAGCAGCAGAATATACAGTAATTATGTTTCCAGGCAAGGTAGAGATCATAAGGAGTAATATAATTTTGGTGAATTATGTAAATAAGGGAGAGCAGGTTTCACAGGAAAAGGATACCCTTTATAAGAGGAACTTTAAAGCAGATATTGCTCCGAAATAGACGTTTTCAAAAATGAAACAGTTCAGAATAAATATTTAGATTCTACTTGAAAAAAAATAGGCATAAGAAGTTTTAGAGAGCGAACATTTCTAGAGAAATATAACACTTCTTCGTTCACTCTCTTAACTCACTCTCTAAACCAACTTCAAGATAAAAAAAAAAAAAAAAAAAAAAAAAAAAATCCTTTTCATTACTCTCAAAACTTTATCCGATTTTGTTTTCTTTCTTTTCTCGAAACGGAAGGTTGATATCAAAGCATCCAGTTTAATTATGCCCAATTAGAAATCCAGGAATCCACGGATGAATAAGAGAGAAATAAACAAATATGATGCCAACTTCTTGGAGATTAAAAAGCTTTCTTGGTATTCGTAAAGACATCCAACAACCAGTGACGAGTTAATACGAGGAAATGTTATTCTTAGACCTAATTAGAATGCACTTCCCTATCCCCCTATGCTTTATCTACGCCTTCTCGCTAAACGTTGCGACAACAATACCCAGAATATATTTTAAACTTGTCCATATCGCTTGAAGCCATCTGTGAATCGCAGATATCAAGGTCTGTTTACTTTTTTTCTCATTCCGTACGCTTGGTGAATTAGCTGTACCATCGTCTACATTAGAGGTTAATTACGTAGCATTTGTGCGTTATGAGTCTTATATTTGCGATTTACACAGTTTAATTAGAAATGTTTACATACGCGTGCACGCATTGAAGTTTAAGCGCCATTATATGTGTGTGTGTGTGTGTGTGTGTGTGTGTGTGTGTGTGTGTGTGTGTGTGTGTGTGTGTGTGTGTGTGTGTGTGTGTGTGTGTGGAATATCGAGACAAGGTAGTCAGCACCGCAATCAGATGTTAACAGAGGAAAGTGTTCAGCTCCTCAAGTAAGGGTAAAAATAGTTTTTTATTTTATTTTTAAGTAGACATATATACATACATGGACACTTAAATGTATATACGTATACACCAACCTTCAGCCTTGTCCCCTTGCGAGAATTCGCCTCCAGGCAAGAAAATGCTTCTGCTAGGTCGCTCTGCCTTGGTCCGTAGGTAATCGATGACCGCGCAGGACTTCGAAAGGACCAAACAGACGGTAATCCGAAGAAACGAGGTCAGGATGCTGCAATATCTCGAATCCCAGAGGCAAATCCCATCGATCTGCGGCTGACCAAAATGTGAAAGACGAGCTGCATATTCGTGGCTCAGAGACAAAGCACAAACATTTCTTTCTGAGGCCATTATCAGGCTCGCGAGACGCTGAACCTCTAAGGATGGAACTACGTGAAAGTGATTTGTTTGTAAGATTTATCATATGTTGTGTGTGTGTGTGTGTGTGTGTGTGTGTGTGTGTGTGTGTGTGTGTGTGTGTGTGTGTGTGTGTGTATATATATATATACACACACATACATATATACACAACAGTGTGATGTTTTGTATATATACATACATATATATGTGCATATATATATATATATATATATATATATATATATATATATGGGCATATATATGTATGTATGTGTGCACATATACATATATGTACTGTGTGTATATATTAATATAAATATACATATGTATGTATGTATTTATATACATGTAGTTGTTCCTACCAAGTCGTTTCAATATGGGAGAAGGACTAAGCTCAGATGGTCCCATTATCGTATAACTAGATAAGCACGTTCTTTGGGAGATCACTCCATGTTTCAAAAGTTTGTTTGAGAAACTGAACTTTTGAACTTTTTTTTTGTCTTTTTACTTTCTACCTTTTACTGTATACCCACGTCATTTTCATCTAACTTCAATTTCTTGTAACAAGCGTAACAAGCGTAACCATGTCACCCATTTCCCTTATTTCTTCTAAAGTAGTAAGCCCTATTTTCTCTAGTCTATCTTCGTAGTTTTGTAGCTGTTCTTTGAACTCTTTCCAGTTTGTCTATATCTTTTTTGAATCTTGGACTCCATACCGTTCTCTAGACTAGGTTTTATGATGGCTGTAATGATCTTCTCTACTATATCTTCGGCCACATACACGATTGCCCTCTTTATTTTTTGGACCTTTTCCTTTAATGGTTAATTTGACTATTCTTGTTTATGATTATTCCAAGGTCCTTTTTTTCCTATCTGCTGTGTTTGATAGTCTCCTATGTGACTGAGAAGCTGGGAGCAGAGTCAAGAAAACCTGTCTAACTTCCAGCGACGGTACCTTCACACCGCGCCGCAGACTGAACGGCTCGCCGAATTGTGGAGTCTTCTCGCGACAGGCCCCAAGGACAGAGTGGCCGAATTCGTAAGATAGTAACGCAGTCTTCAAGTCCAAATTGAAAAATGCTTCGTTTAAAGTCTTCGTCCAGGAAGATTTCTATGCTGGCACTATCAAGGCTTGCAAAGACCAGATCGAGCAGCTGAGGCGGGTGAAGAGTGAGGGCAAGAATGCGCACTTCAACTACAGGAAGCTCATTGTAACTGAACGCTCGCGCCTTTATGCCAAGCCCACCTCGGTGTTACCAATGCCTGCACCGGAGACCTCAGACCCGCTATGGGGTACCCCAAGGTCCTATATTGGGAACCATCCTCTTTCTTTTGTATATAAATGACATGGTAAATGCCAGCACACTAAACTCTGATGATGCTCGATGTTACTCTTCAGGATATTCGATTTTGGGTTTAATAGAAACGACAAACAATGAACTACTGAATATCAGAAGATGTGTTATACTAAATAAGCTAACATTAAGCGTTACAAAAACAAAGTACACAATATTTCACTGGAACAAAGAGATGCCACTTGCTCTCCCAGATATTATTACTCTTAAGAGAGTTACAAGTACGAAGTTCTTGGACATTCACATGGATTTTCAGTTGAACTGGTAATCGCACATCAAAAACACTCAGTCTAAACTAAATAAATAGTGTAGAACAATGTACCAAGTACGAAATTTTTAAATGTTAATACCCGGATCTCACTTAAGGTCAAATTGTTTGGGAAGCTACTAACGTTATCTCATTAAAACCATTACATATAACCCAAAAACGAATCTTACATAATATACTAGGATTAAAGAGGTATGACCACACACAAGACGGTTTCGTTAATCTTAAGCTCTTAAAGCTTAGGGAAATACTGTTGTGGATCACTTGCTTTTAGAAGTCTTGAAAATCATCTGTTTACCTGCACAATTCATGAGAGATAGCTTGTGAGAAAAAAAACAAAAACAATATCCTTAATGTTCCACATATGCGATCCGAACAGTTAAAATCCAACATCATTCCTCATGGCCCAACAGTCTGGATGCGCTCTCTGAAAGAATAGGAATCTGTGCAATATTACAAAAACCTTCAAACGCAATTTGAAATTTTACCTATTGTCACAATCATCATTGTAATGTAATATATTATTTTTCTCCTTCTCTTTGTTTTTCTTCACAATCATGAATCGTTTTTTACAGCAATACAATATAAATCTTTTTGAAAATATCCGTGTTGATTTACCCTAAATGTAAGATAAAAAAAAATACTGCAACTAATTATATCAGTGTGTATGCATTGTTCTAGCAATATCATGTTAAGTTGCCTGGTTTTTGTAGAAACAGTTCTTCTATATGAATTTTCTATACCTTTCAAGGGAGTGGTTCTCCTGGAGGCCTCAAGCCATGTAATCTATAAATGTATGAAAGGTGTAAACGTAGAAATATACATTATATGGCTAGATAAAGCATTTGATTCTGATTCTGATTACGAATTTGTATTGGGACGATGACATTTGTTAGTGTTGAATTATATGTTCCAAGTACAACTCCACATGAATAAGTTCTCGACGTCGCTTTGGGGGCATTGCTATGAGACGTTGTCTATTATTCTTGTTTGTATTTTCGCGGCGTCAGCAAACATATTCAGATACCTACCAGGGCTTTTGTTTGCCCTAAATCATTCATGAAAATAGTAAACATAATCGGCGCTACGACCAGTCCTTAAGGCTAGTTACTCGTCTCCATGTAAAGTGCTTCCCTCTCATTCCGTTGCTCATTTGTTTTTAATTCAGGAAGCCTTTCATCCATTGGAGGAGTTTGACTCTCTCCCCACCTAGTTGTTCTACGTTCCTAAATAATCTTCTATGATACACCTTATCAAATGCCTTTTGAAAGTCTAAGTGTGTGTGTGTGTGTGTGTGTGTGTGTGTGTGTGTGTGTGTTTGAATGTATATTTATATATATATATATATATATCTATTTATCTATCTATCTATATATATACAGGCATACATATATATAAGGAAGAGAAAGGAAATCAAAGATAGAGAGAAAAACACATTTTTTAAATTGTTCCAATTCCTATTTTTCGTTTTTCTTTTCCGTTCCGAATCAACTTTTCAGTCGATCTCCTATATTTGTCTTCCGCTTTATAGAATCAAGCTCACCTTTGGATCGCTCTAAAAATCTAACTCATATTCTTTTCGAAAGTTGACTCTGAGCGAAAGTAAAAGAGAAAAAAGAAGTTGATAGATTTCCGGGTTTATTGTCTTTTTCTTTCTTTTCATTTCTTTTTCTCTCTCTTTTTTTTCGCATGATGAGCTATTCTAAGTATTGAAGCGTTCTGCATATGAACGTGCTTTGCTGCGTAGAGATACGAGGATGAGTGTGAGGGGTTTTGAACATGAGTCTGGCGAGTCAGGACGGTGAATATGATGAGTGAAGATGAGCTGCGATGGAGGGGATTGATGTGTTGTGATGAGGAGGGTGATGAGTTAGATG
>NC_061836.1:11166042-11171042 GCF_019202785.1 Penaeus chinensis
GCTACCTCTGTGGGTGAGAGAGGACCTGGGAGCAGTGATGATTAAGGGGCACCTCCCGAACTAGAGTCTCATCACTGGGTGCAGTTTATGGTCATGCCCATAATAATATATATATATATATATATATATATATGTGTGTGTGTGTGTGTGTGTGTGTGTGTGTGTATTGATATTAGTATCTAGCTATATATCAAGTATTTTGTAATAGTAGATAGAAGTGACGTAAATATTTAATACATTTATTAACGGGATTAAGGTACTGAATTATATAAATTGGGATTAGTGAAGAATCAAACAAACAAAAAAAAAAGATTAATGGGAGTTACTGAAATAACACACACACACACACACACACACACACACACACACACACACACACACACACACACACACACACACACAAGAATTTGTCTAAAATTCTAATATTTTTTCTTCACTGATATGTTTTTTATTACTTTAAGAATTTGAGAACACATTAAAGGTTAACGCTTATTAAATGTGGCTTCTATTATTTTTTTAATCAGGTTATTATAGTTAAAGGGACTGAACGCGCTGTATATATCCAGGCTCAGATTCCACTTAATGAGATCAATAGCGTTTTTTTAGTGTACCAGAAAGTAGATGTATATTTCGATGAAGTTTTGTGTCTGGTATTATCAGCGTTAAAATGAAACGGCATTCTTGAAGATTAACAAAAAATAGATGTTGAGAAAGATAATATAAGTAGAAGCTTTAGGCGGCGAAGAAATGAAAGACGACAATGACATTTACATATATATATATACATATACATATACAAACATATATTTTCATATGGCAGCAGCGGTTTTCACTAATAACGATAAAGCTGTTACGAAAATTCGACTCTTCCTCTCTCTTTCTCTCTCTCTCTCTCTCTCTCTCTCTCTCTCTCTCTCTCTCTCTCTCTCTCTCTCTCTCTCTCTCTCTCTCTCTGTGTGTGTGTGTGTCTATGTAATATATATATATATATATATATATATATAGAGAGAGAGAGAGAGAGAGAGAGAGAGAGAGAGAGAGTGAGAGTGAAGAGGAAGAGCTGTATCGTTGTTATTAGAAGGTGAAAGAAAGATTATGTTTCGTTTTGTTCTGCATAGCTTCGTATGATAATACATCCAGTGTAAATCTGTAAATCTTTTAAAAGGGTGAACGTTAAACGTAGAATCTGATCACAATCCGGCCAACGCAGCACATTGAATTTGATACGATTTTCGGACAAACAGCTAATATCTCTCCTTCGAAGAAATTGCCAATCGAAGATGAGTATTGGTCTTGAGCAAACTCGCTTCCATCCTTTTGAAGTAAATAATTGAACTGAAATGTGATTTTGATCCTGATGACGTTTCGTTTCACTTCATCATGGGAGTCCTTTGTGTATTGTTTCAAATTTCAGCTCCGGATTTTAAGCTCACCTGGGATTTGTTTAGCTCTTGTTCTTGTCCTCCAGCATGGCATTTTCCAAGTTTTTTTTTTATATTCACTTATTTGTGTATTTAGTTTATTTCATTTTATGTTATTATTATCACTATTATTATTTTAGCAATGGCAATGCAACAGTCTCTCTAGCATCCTGGTAATATGGTGAAGCCAAAATTGCAACCGTAGATAGCAATACCTGTAATATTTACTTATCCACATACATAGATATACATATTAGTTGGCAGACATATCACCACCACAGCAATGCAGTGTATTGTATGTATTGAAAGTGCAACCACAGAGAGGCCTAAGACAAAGGCCATTCCGATAAGTGCAGTGATAACAGCATAACCAGATTAGAGGAGAACGCCGGTGCTCTTTATGCTCTTGCGATTTATTATCTCTCCAAGACCCTGCCGAAAGTAATTACGCAAATGTTGGGTTATTTAGCATAATAGGGAAATCACTTCTGCCTTTGTCATTCTTTCGGGAATTATCTATTCGAGGTTCTCGCGCATATTTCCCAGGTTTTGGCTGATGGAGTGGACTCGAGATGAGATTTTTGCACATTGCTTTTTATCGTTTGCTTATTATGAAGAGGGATATTAAATAATTTCTGTCTTTTGAGGGCAGGTGAGGGCACAGCAATGTCTTCAAGAATATATTTCACATGAATTTCTTGAACTGGCAATATTATACACATTTATCAAGGCACGTTTTGGTACTATATTATCGTTGGCAGCTTAATTGCGAAAGATATTTTCGGAATGGCAAGTGCTACAATTTGGTAACCTTGTATCAGGAAACAATATGTCATCGGAAGCAGTTTTTCTTAAGCGCGGCAAGATGTATAGAGGACGGAACAAATGACTCCCTTTTTCGAAAATATTCAAGAGAATTAAAAAGACCAAAGATTTCAGCAGAAGGAAACAATGACCGTTGCCGAGAAAGGTTCGGTTCCAATACAAAGCCTCTGAAATACGTGTCTTGGATAAGGTCAGAAAGGCCAGCTCGAACCGCAAAACAACAATGACAAAAAACATACACACACATGCACACGCGCACACACGCACATGCACACACGCACATGCACACACGCACATGCACACACGCACATGCACACATGCACATGCACACACGCACATGCACACATGCACATGCACACGCGCACATGCACACACGCACATACACACACACACGCACACGCACACACAGCACAGCACACACACACACACACACACACACACACACACACACACACACACACACACACACACGCATGCTCGCGCACACAAATAAATACGGAGAAGGCGAAGACAGTTACAGGAAACTATTCTGGGCAATTTACATTATTTGTAAGGCTTTTGGTTATAAAGAAACCTGTATGATATAGCCTATGTAGGAGAATGTATAGTAAATTATATTATTTGCACAAAGACACACACACACACACACACACACACACACACACACACACACACACACACACACACACATACACACACATACACACACACACATACACACACATACACACACATACACATACATACACACACACTTGCACTCTTACTCTTACTCTTACTCTCACTCTCACTCTCACTCTCACTCTCACTCTCACTCTCACTCTTACTCTTACTCTTACTCTTACTCTCACTCTCACTCTCACTCTTACTCTTACTCTTACTCTTACTCTTACTCTTACTCTCACTCTCACTCTCACTCTCACTCTCACTCTTATTCTTATTCTTATTCTTATTCTTATTCTTATTCTTACTCTTACTCTTACTCTTACTCTTACTCTTACTCTTACTCTTACTCTCACTCTTACTCCTGACGCCAACACTCTCTATTTACCTTGACTCGTTGTAAATCATATGAATCTTCGTAGCATTAAAACGTAAGGGTTCAACAGATGTAACACTTAGGCGATAGGTGCCTAGACAGTAGTAGCTAAATGCAACATAGATAAGTGCACAGGTGTACCTACGTATGCAATATAAAGCAGATATTCGCCAGAGGTAGAGGAGGCAAAAGATTCATCAGTGGAGACTATGAACATCTTTGCAAAGTTTTCTCGTTTGATATGAAGCAATTCTCAAGAACGACGGGTCTAATTAATCCAATTTTACGTTGATTTGTAGGAAATGGCGAAAGTTTCATTCGTATGCTTATACGTATGCAGACATTTATTTCGCCGCGCGGATAAACAAGTCTGGGTATATTTGCATGAATGATAAAAATTGCAGAGAAATCGAAGTAATTGGTGTAATAATTTTGTTAAGTTGACAGGTAAGTGTTGGATTCGCGCGCGCGTGTGTGTGTGTGTGTGTGTGTGTGTGTGTGTGTGTGTGTGTGTGTGTGTGTGTGTGTGTGTGTGTGTGTGTGTGTGTGTGTGTGTGTGTGTGTGTGGTTGTCTGTTTGTGTGTGGGTGTTTGTCAGTGGATGTATATGATAGTGTGCGTGTGTGTGTTTGCTTGCTTCTTTTAACATTTGGCGGTTGCTTTAACAAATATAACTTAAACATTATTTTTAAAAAATCAATCGAAATCTTTAACAAAATGAATATGACTCATATTTACCCAAGAGTCCAAGACCGGCAATCTATTTCTCTTTTCCCATTTTCTGTGCCTCTAATGAGCTGCCACCACTCAGTCCCGTATTGCGTTTAGACGACCGGCTTTTCGCCTTTCAGCCGGAGTAAAATTCCTCACAAGGCGGGAGCGTAGGAAGGTACATAGAGATCTCAACAGAAATAAGGACATTTGCCAAGAGGATTACGTTTGGCAAAAGACGGGATGGAGCTCGTTACGACTTCTTGGGGTTATGAAAATGCTGACGGAACAGTGCCTGTCAGATTGCATCATCGTGTACCCCATTTTTTCCCGATTTCGGTTGTTTATTTTCATAGGTAGTAACGGTTGGTAGTATATTTTGTAAAAAGCTTATAAAGGGAAGGGGAAAAATCAAAGAGAGGCGTTAAAAGTGGAGGAGAAAGATTTTTTTTTTTTTAAAGGAGGAAAAAAAATAAAAGAAAACTAGGTGAGAAAACTTGCAACAAGACGAGGAAGCGAAGGAAGCGAAGATGCCAACAAAGACTCATGCGCCCCTCGTTCCGCAAGCTGATAACAAGGGGCTTACGCCTCTTATCCCGCACCGAAAGAGAGGCTTACGTGGGAAAATTCTATTAAGTCCCACGACCTCCTCCTCTGCCCCTCCGTCTCTCTCTCCCCCTACTCCCTTCGGTTCTCTGGCTCACCTATTCACTCACTCCCCCCTCTCTCTCCTCCTCCTCCTCCTCCTCCTCCTCCTCCTCCTCCTCCTCCTCCTCCTCCTCCTCCTCCCCCTCCCCCTCCTTCCTCCTCCCCCTCCTTCCTCCTCCTCCTCCCCCTCCTTCCTCCTCCGCCTCCCCCTCCCTCCTCCTCCCTCCCCCCGTCCTCCTCCTCCTCCTCCTCCTCCTCCTCCTCCTCCTCCTCCTCCCCCTCCCCCTCCTTCCTCCTCCCCCTCCTTCCTCCTCCTCCTCCCCCTCCTTCCTCCTCCTCCTCCCCCTCCCTCCTCCT
>NC_061836.1:11173542-11178542 GCF_019202785.1 Penaeus chinensis
CCTGGGTCTGCCACCCCAGTATAAAGACACAACTACATGATGTATATGTATAAATATATATATATATATATATATATTTATATATTCTTCAACATCCATTCAGTCCACTGCAGGACAAATGCCTCTATCATTACGACTGCAGGCGGGGACTAGTGCTCTAACCACTGGACCATCGCGGCAGTCATGTGTGTATATATATGTATATATATAAACATATATATGGATATATTATATATATTTAATCACATACATGCATATATTATACATATATATACATACATATATTTATGTATATATTATACATATATATACATATATCCCAATGCCGCCGGAGAAAATTAATAAAAAATGGGGAAAAGGCTTTGCTCACTTTTTTTTTTTTTCTGTGAAATGTCTCTGCACATTTATGGCTAATGCTTAGCCATAAAGGAGTCAATTAGTAGACCTTGTGACCTTACCAGATTTGAATTGGCGGGAAAAATGTATTTTTATTAGTGCTATGAATATCGATGGTGTACCGAACTCTTGATGAGCGAACACCTTGTTTAAACGCAGCAACAATAAGTAATAAGTCTTGCGCCACTTGAGCTACCCTGGAGCCCGGGGCCTCTCGTCTCGCCTGACATTATTGTTTCTGAGTTCTTAAAGTAACTAAAGTTAAGTAAAATCCTGTAATTGCAGAACATTTGTGCTTTGCCAGCACCTTCAGTGCTCTTGCTTTGCAGGTGACACGAGGCTACAGTAGTAGTAGTCAGCACCCCACCCCAGACCCGCAGCTCTCTTCTACACCAGGGTAGCCCTTGTGGCTTTGACCCCTGGGTAGGGAGGCCCAGTAGTCTGGGGCGTCATTTGGGCGCACTTTTTCTTTGGTCCTGAAGTCTTTTCCTTATAATGTGACTTTCCTGAGCCTACCGGAGTTCCTCGTGAACTCCCGTATTCGCTTGGGGGGTGGGCATTGAATTACCGTCCTTCGCCTAGGCAAGTTCGGCGGTAAGGAAGTGTCCCACACATATCTCGATCCCTCTGTGGTACTGGAGAACGCAACCAGGCTTCCACTGAGGGGGAAGAGGACGAAATACTGATCCACTCTCTTAGCTATTGCAGTTAGGTTAATAACAACAGTTAAGAGGTTTTTGTCCCTTCAGGACTACGACTTTGAGCAGAGGGGTCGGACCTGGTCCGATACCCAGAATGAATGACTCCCCGGCTACCCCTTCTCCTCCTAAAGGAGGAGGGGCGACTCATGACCACTCTTTGACTACGAACAATGGTACCCCCACTAATGACAAGACGAGACGACCACTTTTCACAATCCCCACCCAGAATGCAAGGTTCGCGAATGTAAAATGCGTGAATGAAAATCAGTCGCTTTTGAACGTGAACCCCTTTATCATCAAAAAGGTCCTTGATGGTCAAGTGGACGGCGACTTTGATTTTGTAAAAAATTTTTGAGATGGAAGCCTCCTTGTTAAAGTACAATACAACTCCCAGATTAAGGATTTACTTAAGCTGACGCAAATTCATGATCTTCGAGTAAGAGTAACTATTCCTATTGGCCCAAATACCTGTAAGGGAGTAATCTTTCACAGGGATTTGAGGACGATGGATGAAAGTGAAATTCTTGAGAGCATGAAGGACCAAGACGTAGTGGACGTTCATTGTATGACCAAGAAGGACGGGAATGTGCGAACGAAAACTGGACTGTGTTTTTTGACTTTAGCCTTGAATAAAATCCCTGAATATGTCAACGTCGGTTATGAACGTGTACAAGTAAGACCTTATGTCCAAAAGCCAATGCATTGTAACAGATGCCAAAAATTCGGACACACCTCATTAAGATGTATTGACAAAGATTCTTCTAAATTCACTTGCCGTAAATGTGCTGAAGCCCATGACACCATCACATGTACTAGCAAAATTTCTAAATGTGCTAACTGTGAAGGTCCCCATCATTCAGGATCTGCCGAGTGCAGCATCCTGAAGAAGGAGACTGAAACATTGGCATATATGAGAAAGCATGAAGTTAGTTATACTAAAGCTAAGAGGAAAGTGGAAAGTTTGACACACAAACCCGATACTTCCTATGCTGCAGCGGTAACTAGCAACACCCCTAGTACAAGTGATGTCAGTCAACAGCTTGCAGCTAAGGATAAGGAAATTGCCGAACTTAAACAAACTGTTAAAGAATTAAACATTAAAGTATATCAACTGACAAAATTGGTCGATCAAATGGCTGCATCAACCCAGCCTAAACAACATAAGGAGGATGATACCGAATCACAGTCCGGAGCGCACCTCCCCGTCCGGGCTACTCCTGTGAGGACTTCGTCTGGCTCGCGATCGGTTTCTCGAGAGAGAAGCAGGTCGCAGTCTGTCGGTCGTCTCCCTCGCCAGGAGGTGCAGGACATGGAGGCTTCTGTCTCCAAACCATCCCGTGAGAGGTCCCCGGGAAGCGAGGGAGAGGAGGCGCCTCCCTCCCATAAAAAGAAAATAAAAACAGGTGGACAAGGCACTTCCAAACCCCATAAAACGTAATCATCGCGTCAACCATTATACAATGGAACTGTCGAAGTATTAGATCTAAAGTAAATGACCTTAAATTATTAGCCTCGTCCTATGCTCCCGATATTATAGTTCTCCAAGAAACTCATTTGACAAACCTCGTCTCTGACGAGGTCGTATCGCTCAGGAACTACCATTTATGTCGGAAGGATCGTGAGGGTAGGGGTGGAGGCGGAGTCGCCATGTACATCCACCAAAGCCTCCCTTTTACAGAAGTGACTATTGATTCTACTTTGGAGTTTGTCGCATGCAAAGTAAAAATTAATGGCACGTATCTGGCTATATGTTCAGTTTACTGTCCGCCTGATAAAGTGATAATCTATGATGAGCTTTTTGCTCTTCAGGAACGTCTGCCACAAAATAAAGTAATTTTAGGTGATTTTAATGCTCATCATACGTTATGGGGTTCCCTACGGGTGGATGGTAGAGGTGAGCAAGTAGTTAAGTTGATTAACGAGTCTGATTTAGTCCTTCTGAATGATGGTAGTCCCACGCGGGTGGACGATAATACCGGGAATTTGAGCTTTATAGACATATCACTGGTCTCATCATCAGTAGCAGCCAAGTGCCTGTGGCACACCATTGACGACTCGTTGGGAAGCGATCATTTCCCTATTTTGATTAAATATACATGCGACACAGTGAGAACGCCTTCAGCGCCTAAATTTAACGTAAAAAAAGCAGACTGGGTCGCCTTCACAAGGAGCGTCAAGCTCGAACTTGTTGGAGAAACCATTGATGATAAAGTAAACAATATTCAGAATTCGATTATAGAAGCAGCTTTGCTATCCATTCCTAAAACTTCGACAGATAGTGTTAAGCATAGAGTTCCATGGTGGACACCAGATTGCCGCAGGGCGCTGTGCCGACGCAATAAGGCCTACAGGCTTTTCCAAAATAACATCACAAATGAGAACTTTTGCAACTACAAACAAGCAAGAGCCAGGGCTCGTAGAGTAATAAGACAAGCAAAAAGAGACTCCTGGCGGAGCTTTGTCTCTACAATAAATAGCAATACAAAAATATCAGAGGTTTGGTCCACTATTAATAAAATAAATAAGAAAAAAACATAATTCAAAATTAACAACATCATAGAAGAGGGTAACAATTTAGATTCACCTAGAGACATTGCTAATGCACTCGCCAGGCAGTTCTCTCATACAAGCAGCTCAGCAAACTACCATCACGCATTCCTGCCCATCAAGGAAGCGGCTGAGCTGCAACCAATTCACTTTGCCACAGGAGATGACTTTGATTACAATAAAGATCTAACAATGGATGAGCTTGTCCGAGCCCTAGAAGCCTGTAGAGGAACATCCCCAGGCCCCGATGAGATTCGATATGAGATGATGAAGCATCTTAATCATGATGACATGATTAAGTTGCTAGAAGTGTACAATGAAATTTGGAAAAGTCACACTTTTCCAAACTCATGGCACTTCGCCCACATCATTCCCATATTGAAAGGAGGGGGTAATCCCAGATTTGCCATCTCCTACCGCCCAATTGCGTTGACAAGTTGCTTATGCAAGGTCATGGAACGAATTGTTAACAGTAGGCTATTGCATTTTTTAAATTCCAGTAATTTACTAGTTGACCAGCAGTGCGGTTTCCGAAAGGGACGCCAAACTCTCGATCAACTAGTAAAGCTGGACAGTCATATTCAAGAGGCAATTGCCAAAAAAGATTTTTTGATTTCAGTATTTTTAGATATAGAAAAAGCCTACGACATGACATGGCGATATGGCCTACTCAGAAAACTTTATGCTTTCGGATTACGTGGAAACTTGCCTTGTTTTATTCAAAATTTCATCTCTGACAGAACGTTTTCTGTCAAATTGTTTTCTGACAATGTCACTTTTTCGGACATTTTTGTCCAGGCAAACGGGGTCCCACAAGGAAGTGTCTTGTCACCAACATTACTTTTATGTATGATAAATGACATCTTACCAGCTCCTCCTCGGAATCTTAAATACTCACTGTACGCTGATGATTGTGCATTATGGCATTCCAGCAATAATGCAGAATTCTCAGCAAATCGCATCCAATTGGCACTGGATATGATTCATAACTGGGGCCTCCAGTGGGGTTTCAAGTTTTCCATTAGAAAGAGTATTGGGGTAATTTTTTCACATAGGAGGAAGCCGAACATCAGGCTAACTCTAGACAACCACCCAATACCTATTCAAAATTCTGCAAGATTTCTTGGGCTACTTTTTGATAGTAGACTCAATTGGAAAGACCACATTGGTCAGTTAAAGAATAAATGTCAAAGAGCACTAAATTTATTAAAGTGCATTTCTGGTAATAAATGGGGAGCTGATAGACAGTCTTTGCTAATGGTATATAAAGCCCTGATTAGGTCTAAAGTAGACTATGGGTCAATCGTGTATGGTTCGGCATCGAAAACAAGTTTGAAAGGATTGGATGCTGTGCAG
>NC_061836.1:11183542-11186042 GCF_019202785.1 Penaeus chinensis
GTAATTGGTGAACAGGCGATTGGCTAAATGGGTTCAGAGATGTACTCTCGTCCTGATCATACCCTTCTGCTTTTATGTTCCCTGTTGTCGTCTCTCTCTCTCTCTCTCTCTGCCCCCCCCCCCCCCTCTCTCTCACACACACACAGACACACACACACACACACACACACTCACACACACACACACACACACACACACACACACACACACACACACACACACACACACACACATTCTCTCTCACACACACACATACACACATTCTCTCCCTCTCTCTCTCTCACACACACACATTCTCTCTCTCTCACACACACATTCTCTCTCTCTCACACACACATTCTCTCTCTCTCTCTCTCTCTCTCTCTCTCTCTCTCTCTCTCTCTCTCTCTCTCTCTCTCTCTCTCTCTCTCTCTCTCTCTCTGTGTGTGTGTGTGTGTACCTCTCTCTCCCTCCCTCCCTCCGCCCCTCTCCCTCTCTCATTTTGTGTGTGTGTATCTCTACCTCCTTCCCTTATTCACTCATTCACTTACTCTCTCAATATCTCTCTCTTACTTGCTTTACTTAATTTCCAAAATATGCACTTCGACAGGAAATATTCTAGTAGACTTTTTTTTTTTTTTTTTGATTTTTAAGTCGCCCCCCCCCCCCCCAAAAAAAAAAAAAAAAAAATCAAATAAAAAGGAAAAGTCTCCTTTGTCTGCAGGAAGCCCTCCTCGCCCTCCACTCTTCCTTTGGGGTCCAGCTTCACCGTCCATTTCTTTCCCTTAGATAAGTTTGCCGCCTTGCCCCCCCCCCCCCCCTTTCTTCTCTTTGCTCTATCCCGGGGCCAGATACCAACTTCCCAAAACTTCCCCGCCGCTATGAACAAGTTGCATATCAGCATGACGAGACACTTTTTTTTTTTTCCTTTTTTCTCTTTCTCTGTCACCCTTTTTTTTTTTTTTTTTTTTTTTTATACTGGGTAGAGAGGTTGGTGAGAAAGGGTTACTTTGATCTGTCCGAGGAAAATGTTTGGTGTTGAATTATATATGCATAGTCGTTGCAGACAGCATTGAGTGTTCACCGCTTACATAAAGTGGTCTGTATGCGCGTTATGTTGTTTGCACTCTGGTCGTTATATTGTTTGTTTGTTTTTATAACATTGTTTTGTATCTTCATTAAAGTAGTATTATTATCAAATTCACTGTTTATGCTACAGGCGAATGACGTGTAGGTCAGTAGGTCAGGCATAAGCTGTATATTTATATTGATTAACTGTAATTAAACTCCTATATTCTTGGCGAGCTGTTAATGTACATGCCAGTACATTTCTTCTTTTCTGTACCGAGAGGAAAGAGATATCAATACCCAAGAGCGAAATTGGAGGCATATAACAAGGAAACAGAAGGAGGCCATATTAATTATATATAGGTAATACTTTATTTTATAGCTACATCTCGCTTTTAATTTACTACGTGTAGACATAAGTCCCCACGACAGCGAAAAAGTGGTAAACATAGAAACTCGATTGCTATAACCAACAAAAATTTAATATCTTCTGTCTAAATGATCACCGCTAGTTCCCGCTGGCACTAAGCGAGACATACGCGGCACTCACGGCACTATAAACAAGACCTAATTGACTCCCAACGTGGTTACAGCTCTGTGGGGCCATGCGACTCTGACCACTAGAGCATCAGCGCCGCACTCCAGCCTGCCCTCTACGGAAATTGGAGGTAATTAAGATGATAATTCATCGCCGTTGTTTTTCTTATTCCACGGAGACCACGCCAGCGATCTGTCCTGGAGATGGATCATCAGCCACCGTCGATCCCGGGGGACTGAAGCCTCGGCATATTTCCTCGAAAACGTGTCGTGGCAACGGTGGGCGGAAGGTCCTCGTCAATAAAGTATTGGTGCCAGGAGTCAGCCCACAAATCGAATAAAAGAGCCGGACACACTCTGTTCTTTGCCAGAGACGTACGGTTGTTTCCTAATGTTTTCGGAGGGAGAAAACACTGGTTACGCGGAATCAGGACCAATAACGATGTGAAAAGGAACGAGAGAGAGAGAGAGAGAGAAAGAGAGAGAGAGAGAGAGAAAGAGAGAGAGAAAGAGAGAAAGAGAGAGAGACAGAGAGAGAGAGAGAGAGAGAGAGGAGGTGGAGGGAAAATCGTTTCCCCTTCATTCTTGTTCCATTAGACGACGAATGGGATTAAGAATGTATAAACGGATTGTTTGTCCAATAAGTCGGTAACTTAAGATTGGGAGAATCCAGTAATTAATATGTTCGGTAGAGCGTCTCAGGTATTACAGAGTTACAGTTACGCATATAAGAGCTTTTAGGGCAAAGGAAAAAAACCCACAAAAGATAGATTACACACAAAGTATCGATTATAAAACAGATAAGCCCACGAACAAAAACTTGAATTACACGCATAAAAAAAATCCATATTTAACGTGAAAACTTTTTAACGGCAAAAGCAAAAAATAATTGAATGAAAAATAACACCATCGGCTG
>NC_061836.1:11196042-11198542 GCF_019202785.1 Penaeus chinensis
ATATGTGTGTGTGTGTGTATAAATATATATGTGTGTATGTCTTCATATTTGCATACATATATACACACATATATAAATACATTTCCTCAAATTTGTTGTAGTGTATAGGGTCTATATGCTTGTGTATTAAAAACAAATAATAATCTCCGAAGGAATACTTGAGGCAAGTTATTGTAGACCTTACTAGAATCAACCTTCTCTTTTCAAGGACCTCCATCTTTGAACCATGTTTCTGTGCGAGTCACAGGAGCGTGGAAATAGCCTTACGCTTTTCACAGGCATCTGAGAACGATATTTTTCACAGGCATCTGAGACTCTATGGAATGAATGATGCAAAGGTTGGACTTGTCGGGCGCAAAGCATTCACTATATTTTTCCTGAAGTTGATTTTCGTTGTAGCGGCGGAGAGTACCTTGCTTCCCAGGGTGCGAACATCCAGGAGGGAAAACAGTTTTTTTGCACTCGGAAAACAGGTTCGGTGCTAGTATCGTCGGATTTTTTTTCCTTTCTTTTTAGTCGTTTGTCGTTATTTAAAAGATGTGTAAATGTGATGCAGTTGTCATAGTCCTGGGAATATCATTTTTTTACTACGCCATATCTGCGAACTTGTAATCGTGTGTGTGTGTGTGTGTGTGTGTGTGTGTGTGTGTGTGTGTGTGTGTGTGTGGTCATATGTATATATATATATATATATATATATATGTACATATGTACATATATACATATGTATTTATACATATATACACATATATAATATATATGTATGCACATATACATATATGTACACACACACACACGCACACGCATATATATGTATGTATATACATGTATGTATATATGTATATAGTATATGTATATATATATGTATATGTAAATGTAAATATATACAAGTATATATCTATATCTCTATATATATATATATCTTCCTTTCTTCCTAAATAAGTAAATATAAACTTACCAAAACTCTATACACACATTTATACTTATACCTTTATAAACATAAAAGTAAATATGTACATCCTCACAATAACCCGAATCTATAAGAGGAACGAGAGGCGCACTTGAGTAAGTGGTACGACAAAGTGACGGATCGTCTGCCCTTGTACCAGCAGTTGAAAATTACTTAGAGCACATGCACATTGCAGATGGGAGTACGTGGGAATTTATTTTTTCTACAGCTTATTAAACACTAAGTATTTGGAAACTAGGCTTTTAAGTATTCTTATGATATTTCAGAGGGTCGTGTTTCTTTGTAATATATATTTCATAATACCTTTAATTGCTTTTGTTAAATGCCACTTAGTGTACAGTTCATTGTATGAATGTGTGTATTTTTATATCGATATATTCCTCTCTTTCTCTCTCTTTCTCTCGCTCTCTCTCTCTCTCTCTCTCTCTCTCTCTCTCTCTCTCTCTCTCTCTCTCTCTCTCTCTCTCTCTCTCTCTCTCTCTTTCTCTCTCTCTCATATATATATATATGTATATATATTTATATATATATATGTATATACACTATATATATATATATATACATATACACATATTTGTGTATGTGTCCCATTTTTTTGTCTCTGTCTCCCTCTCTCTCTCTCTCTCTCTCTCTCTCTCTCTCTCTCTCTCTCTCTCTCTCTCTCTCTCTCTCTATATATATATATATATATATATATATATATATTTGTGTGTGTATGTAGATGTGTATATACATGTGTATGTATGAATATGTATACATACATATGTATGTATGCGTGTATATGTATATGTACATATACATATATATGTATATGCATATACATATGTGTATACATGTATATATATATGTATGTATATGTATACATACATATATGTTTTTGTATACATACATATTTGAGTATATGTATACATACGTGTATATGTCTACATATACACGTATATATATTTACATATATATATATATATATATATATATATGGAGAGATAAATTGATTTCCATATATAGATATAGATATGTATGTGTTTGTGTGTACTTATTCATGTTCGTAAATGTATACGCCTGTGTTATTTACTTATATCATTCAATAATCTTTTCAATGTACGAAGCAGAACTATTGGCAACACCGCGAGAAATTTTCATTTTACATTTCACAGTCGGTAAGAATTTTTCACATGACTCCAAGCGCACACAAGAAATCTCGATTCTCTATTTTGTAAAGACAGCATCCCCTCTCAGGGCGGAGGAAAATCGAGCTCATGAAAAGAATAAGTGAAAAGGCTTTGAACAATTCCGAAACAAAAGAAAGGACGAGCGTAAGAGCGTGGAATTTAATACTGTCCAACAGGCGTTCCAGTCTTTCAAAACTGTTGTTGTGGCGCCGTTCCTCTCTCGACCGGCTTGGAGCGAATACTTGACAGCCTTATTGGTCCGCGAGAGCCTGGCTGTTTATTTAGCACTTGGGGTCATTCATCACTCACGTCGTAGCTTCGTTAGAGGTCAGGGAAGCCGAGGCGGGGAGAGGGGTGGGCG
>NC_061836.1:11213542-11218542 GCF_019202785.1 Penaeus chinensis
ATACAAACACAGAAGGAGAAACATTTTTTAAAGTTCCCGTTTTATTTTACTGTCGAGATAATTAGCGAGCAATACCATAGAAAACGAGAAGACGCGAAGAGAAGTTTCTTTAAGAAGTTGCTAAATTAAAATTCAGGATATACTTTGATGATTTTTGGATGTGTGTTAATTAAGACCCGGATGCCTTGATTTACGATATTATGATAATTAGACAAACATTTCCTTGCTCTTATTTTCCAGAAATATGCTTTTTGAGAAGAAAAAAAAATCATTGTTTATGTTTTTGTTATATTCATTCACCTAATTGATTTTTGTTATTGCATTGTCTCAGTTTTATGAAACTCATGTTTTATTTTTTCCTCATTCTATTTACTTCATATTAATTCTGGAAATCGAATCAAGTTGTAGAGATTTTGTATAGGTTTCCTGAAATGTATCTAATATTGTCTTTTGCCACGGAATAGCATTTCTCGTGTTCATTTGTATTACGCGATTATAGACTAGCGAATGGGAAAGGGATAACGAGAGCGATAGAAAGAAGAAGGAAGAGAGAGAGAGAGAGAACATGAACAAAAGGATAAACATCAAGCAAGGCAGGCAACGGAGAAACAGACTATAGAGAGAGAAGGAAGAGGCAAACGGAGGTGGCAGCGGCGAGCAGACGAGCGAGCGAGCGAGCGAGCAACTCCAGACAAGACGCGTTTGATGATTCGATCACTTTGAACACTGTATAACACATGAAAATGGGTGAGCAACTGGCGCAGCGGGGTTTAATGCAGATCGGCGGACACATTGATCGTCGCGCGATATGCTCTGCACGGGGCGAGGTTAACGAACAATGATTTTCCACGCGAGCACAACAGAATCGACCCAATCAGCGGTAATGGTTCGGCTTTAGAAGGATGAAGAAAATCGGGAGAATGCTCTCGACTTCGGTAGGTGGTGTACGGACAAAATCTTAAATCCAGTGTGAATTTTCTTTCTCGTTTTACTGGTTTTTGTTATGTTTGAGGAAAAGAAAGAAAGGAAAACAACAACAACGGTGTTCTTATTTCCGGGTTATGATAAATGCGGTGAATGAGTGTATGCTCTTGTTTATGTTTATTTGTGTTCAGTATAGTCAAGCAGTGGTCTTGGAATTTGGATATAGCCTGATATATGTGAAGACGTGTGTGTGCGTGTGTTTGTCTGTTTATCAATGCGCCTATATGGACGTGTGTGTAAGTAATAACAAATGTACCCAGTATGATATTGAACAAGACTGCTGATATGCTGAAATCACAGCCCAATAAAATTGCTGGTTCTTTTGAAGTTTTATAAGTCTAGATTGCTTCACAAGATATACACTATGTTTCGAAACTGACCGAGATTGTTGATTTCACGAATAGAAAAAAATCACTTTGTTTTTATTGCTCTCTTAAAGATAAACAATGTTGAGTTGTCTTGTTATTGAGGAAGTAAAAGAAGATATGGATAAAAACGGGTTTTCTATACCTAATTACGATTATTTATATATCGTTACACTTCTAATTTTGTATAGAGAGATGGATCGATAAATTATATGCATACACTTACTGTATGTACCTACTGTCTATTTTAATGTCCAAGATACGTGGGTAAACTCTCTTAAAGATAAATGATATGGGACTTAGATGAATAGTGCAATTTTATGACCCTCATTGACCTAGTTAATAATAAAGTTACATAATTTTCCTTTTAAAATATCCAGGCTCTTTGATCTACAACTCTCATCCGATTTTTTTCTTTCATGAAAATGCACCGAGCATAAAATAGCATGCACATTATGGTATGTTTATCAATATGTGTATACGTATATATGAGTATATGTGCTTTCATACATTTGCATAAGATGGATCAGAAAATGAGCAGTACTTTCGTAAAATAAAACGGAAATGGAGAAAGAATGCCTTGATAATAATACATATGAGAGGAGATGTTGTGTTAGGTTTGCAAAATACGGTAAAAGTTCTTGTTGTAACTCTAACAATGCCATCAAAAATGGATTACCAGCTGTTGCAAGAATGAGATGTGTATGCAAATTAGGCGCTCGAATTTATCTATGAAAGAAAAGTGAGACGTGGAAGTATATATTTGCACATGATGACTCTTGTTTATTGTCATGCTTGGTGATAATAATCTTGGTGACATAAAACATCTGGAAACATAAATACTATAACTTAGACTTCGCAAATGACGTGCAAATGCTTTAAAAAAAAGCAACTTTATTAGGCTACCTTTAATACCACAGGAGAATGATCCCCGCAAATGCACCTGCGGACCAACATCTACGCAACAATTGCAAAACGTGCAGCGAATCACAGCCATCACGATGTAAATGAGACAGAACGGAAGAGCTTACACGTCGAAAAAAAAAAGCATCCAATCTGCTTTAAGGTGGTTTTGCCTTTGCTTGACGCTGTTCTTTCTCCATTTGTTCTCTTCTTCTTAAAACATAATTTTTGTTGTTGTATTTGTATTTGTTGTTGTTGTAATTCTTATTGTTATTTTTATTGTAATAAGGATTATGGTAAAAAAAATATAATCACTATCATCTTTGTTGTTGTTCTTATTGTTGTTCTGTTATTATCATTATTACTTTAATAACAAGTATTACTCGTCTTCTGCTTCTTTTTATTATTATTATTATTATTATTATTATTATTATTATTATTATTATTATTATTATTATTATTATTATTATTATTATCATTATCATTATTTTATTATTATTATTATTACTGTCATTCTTATTATTATTATGATTATAATTGTTATTGTTATTGTTATTATTATTATACTATTATTATTCGTATTATTATTACTGTCATTATTATTATTATCATTATAATTATAATTGTTATTTTTATTGTTATTATTATTATAATATTATTATTCGTATTATTATTACTGTTATCAAGAATATCATGATTATTATTAATAGGAATATCATTCTCTCTCTATCTCTCTCGCTCTCGCTCTCTCTCTCTCTCTCTCTCTCTCTCTCTCTCTCTCTCTCTCTCTCTCTCTCTCTCTCTCTCTCTCTCTCTCTCTCTCTCTCTCTCTCTCTCTCTCGCTCTCTCTCTCGCTCTCTCTCTCGCTCTCTCTCTCGCTCTCTCTCTCTCGCTCTCTCTCTCTCTCTCTCTCTCTCTCTCTCTCTCTCTCTCTCTCTCTCTCTCTCTCTCTCTCTCTCTCTCTCTCTCTCTCTCTCTCTCTCTCTCTCTCCCTCTCTCTCTCTCTCCCTCCCTCCCTCCCTGTCTTTCCCTCCCCCCTTTCTCTCTTTATTAATATTTTTCTTTTTTTTCCCAACTGACCTTCCGTGACACTAATATTGTTCAGAGCAAGGTGGATGCTGTAGGGATGCTCTTAAAGAGGAAGAGTCACAACAGTTTTGCAGTTAACTGTATAAAGGAATCATAGAGTACACTGAGCCATTTCATGAAGCGATGTGTTTACCTAATCAGTACTCACTAGCAATACCAACTGTGTCCTTGTCATTCGTTTTTTTTTTTTTGTTTTTTTTTTGACATGATAAAAGAGAAAGATATAGAATAGTGAATAAAGATTAGTCGATGCAGTGAGTGTTAGTATTTCATTGTTGTTTAGGTGATTTGTTTAATAATAATATTAATAATAGCAATAATCGGTTTATTGAATCCCATGCAGGCAGGGGCTGAAAATATGCATGTAAATACACATAAAGAGACATACTATATGTACACATAAACACGGTTAAACAACAAACAACAAAATAAACTAACAATCTATAGAAAAAATAACAACCAAAAAGCAAGAGAAACAGAATAACAAAAGAAAAGCGCAAGTACAGGTAAACTAGGAGTGCTGGACTAGTAATTGTGGACTAGTGCTCGAGGAAAAGGTGTGGCGGGCGTCCATTGACTAGAGCTCGTTGATGAGTCGGACTAGAGTGGATATTGTGCTCCGGTGGTAGCGGTCAGTGCGGGCCCTGATGGGCACCAGATTGTTGGCGTCGCGCAGCGCCCGGCGCGTCAGGGGGTAGCAGGCCGTAGTGGCGTGGATGGCACAGCAGCTTCAGGCCAAACTGCTGCAGTGAGGTGATGTAGTGAGCGCCGAGGGCAGGCAAAACGCTGTTATAGCTGGTATGGGCAAGACCGAGAATAATCTTGGCTGCCCTTTTCTGTACCCTCTCGGGGTGTTGCAGCTGGCGGTGAGGGAGGGGACCAGGCGAGGGAGGCGAAGGTCAGTTTGGGCAGAATGAATAGTCTGTAGATATCTTGAAGCTCCGGAAGTGGGACACCAAGGGACTTGAGGTGACGCAGCATGTGAATCTCGTACGAGGCAAACCTCACGATGTC
Source organism: Penaeus chinensis (assembly GCF_019202785.1). NCBI lineage: Eukaryota > Metazoa > Arthropoda > Malacostraca > Decapoda > Penaeidae > Penaeus > Penaeus chinensis. The sequence continues at coordinate 11,217,898 of NC_061836.1, forward strand.
TCTGACGTGCTGCGTCCGGTAGAGCTTTTCGTCGATGGTGATGCCGAACAGTTTGATGGAACAGACTCCGTTGAGCGGGTGGTTGTCCAGCGTGAGGATGGGCGCGGGTTGTCGAGGGTGCGCTGGATGGCGGAGTGGTCAGGAGAGGAATTGTCGGTGGCGGCGGCGATGGTCGAGTCATCCACGTATTTCCAACGATGCTCAGTATCCAGGAGCGCGTCGTTAATCATAAAGAGGAGGCCCAGATGGCCCATTCTAGACCCCTGGATTCTCCACAAGTGAGTGGCAGGAGGCTGGAAACTTGGTGCTGCACGCACACGGCCTATTCCTTTTAGAGACAAAGTCTGCCAGTCAGGGGGTGAGGCACTCCCTGATGCCCATGGAAGTTGCTGCTTTTGAGATGACCGTGGTGTGGCCCACAAGGTCGAAGGCTTTCTTGAAATCTATGAAGATGCTGGTGACGGAGGATTTGCGCTTGTCGAGGTGGGCAAGGACGAAGTCGAGGAAGCTGACGAGGCAGTGTGTGGTAGAGGAGGAGTGCAAGTTACCGAACTGCCGAGTGATGTAACTGCTGACAAATCGAGGCTAAGTGGTCATTGAGAGCCTCTGCTGCTTCACTGGGGCTGAGGTTGCTGGTACATGGAA
>NC_061836.1:11236042-11238542 GCF_019202785.1 Penaeus chinensis
TTCACTTCTTTTCGCGATCACCAAATTTTTAATCCCCTTCCTTGTCTCCTAATTTTCTTAATGTTTATATATCTCCCTACGTTTATTTGCCTATCTATTATCCATCTATCGATATATATACCCTTTTATCAATATGCTTAATCTATTTATTTACCTATTTATCTACATTTGTATCTATCTATCACACTTATATATGTATATACGTATACACGTATATACATATATACCTATATATCTATATTTCCATCTATCTACACATCAGTAAGGGAATGTGTATTTGGTATGGTGTGGTTTTGTGTGTGTCGGGGGGGGGGGGGGGGGGGGGGGGGGGCGTGCGTGCGTGTTTGTATGTGTGAGTATTTACTTATTTATATACTCTTATGGTTGACTACCGTGATGAGCAATCTGTCATTATGTCGCTTCACACACACATGCATGCACGAACACACACACACACACACACACACACACACACACACACACACACACACACACACACACACACACACATTCCATTTTCATGTTCAGATTTCTAGGAAATAAAAAAAAGAGCTCGACAATAGAAATTTCCAGACACAAAAGTACATAAGAAAACACATAACAAGGTTTAAAAAAATATCTGTAGATGAAACACATAAATAAAATAAAAAGTTAGAGATATAGGTAAAAGAAGAAAAATAAAAAAGAGAGAGAGAGAGAGAAAAAAAAAAAATATATATATGTGTGTGTTTGTGTGTGTGTGTGTGTGTGTGTGTGTGTGTGTGTGTGTGTGTGTGTGTGTGTGTAAAGGTGGGGGGGGGGGTCACACAAAGAAACTCCTTTAATGTCAGTTTATAGTCGGGCGGTTGAAGTTTTTTGTAACTATAGGGTATTCATTTTTTTTTTTTTTTTTTTTTAGCCAGTGACAGTTGAAAATATATTTTAAAACTTCTCAATGATTTCAGTGTTGATACAATAGTAAATGTTGAATGTTAGTTTGATATATACCGTAAGCGAGTGTTTCTTTTTTGTCATTACATTTATTGGTGTATACGTTTTTTTTTTTTTTTTTTAAGGGGGGTGCATAATGAATTTGCGAATAAAGTGTGAATGTTCATTTTATAAAAAATCTGATATTCAAATGGAATACAAAGCCGCTTAGCGTCATTACTTCATATCATACACCATAAAATATTTGCTGAACCTTTGTACTTTTTTTCAACCTCTATATTATTATCATTATTTTGTTGTTGTTTTTTAAATTATATTTGTGTGTGTGTGAGAGTGCGTGCGTGTGCGTGTGCGTGTGCGTGTGTGTGTGTGTGTGTGGTGTGTGTGTGTGTGTGTGTGTGTATGTGCACATATGTTTGTGTGTGTGTGAGCGATTACAAGACACTCATTCTTAAAGCGAAAGATCAAAAGACAGAGACAAAGGCATGAATGTAGAGACAGAGCTAGGCAGATAGATAAGTGAAAAACAAAATTCATTTATATGCTATAATGCATTTTTTCTTTTTTTTTTTTAACTTATTTATTATATTATTTTTGTTATTTTTGTGGTTGTGTGTGTGTGTTCGTGTGCGTGTACGTGTGCGTGCGCGTGTTCAGTGCGCGTGCGCGTGTGCGTGTGCGTGTGCGTGTGCGTGTGTGTGTGTGCGTCAGCTTGTGTGTGTGCGTGTGCGTGCGTGTGTGTGTGTGTATGCGTGTGTGTTTGTGTGTATTTGTGTGTGTGTGTGTGTACGTATGTGTTCGTCCTCGCGCGCGTCCTCAGAGTAGTAAATTATCAAGCAGTGAAACGCTAGTAGAACCTTTTAACCAATGCAAACGAGAGCCTCAGCCCAGAAGCCTTCCATCCGCCCGCGTAGACCCGCATGAAAGTTGCAACGCCACACCCGACGCCGCGGAAGAAAAGAAAAGAAAAGAAAGGAAAACAAAAGAAAACAAAAGAAATGAAAGAAAAGAAAAAGAAGAAGGAACGAAAAAAGACTAGTGGTGTGACCCGCGAAAAGAATCAACCAAGAGCATCACGATGTCTTATCCGCGAGAAAAGATCTGTTTCGTTCTCAAGGTGAATGAGGAAGTGGGATAATGGGAGAGGAAGGGAGAGAAGGGGATGGAGAGAGAGACAGAGAGAGAGAGAGAGAGAGAGAGAGAGAGAGAAAGAAATAGACAGATTGATAGATATATAGATAGATAGATAGAGAGAAAGAGAGAGAGAGAGAGAGAGAGAGAGAGAGAGAGAGAGAGAGAGAGAGAGAGAGAGAGAGAGAGAGAGAGAGAGAGAGAGAGAGAGAGAGGGGGGGAGGGAAGAAAGTAAGGGGGATGGAGAAGAAGAGCGGGAAGGAAGGAAGGGGGGGGAGGGGGGGAAGAGAAAGACAGAGAGAAAAAAAGGACACACACCCACAGAAAGAGAAATGAAGAGAGAGAGAGAGCGAGAGAATATGAAAAAAAAATAGAAAAAAAGGGGATAGAGACAACGACAATATTACCGACCACCCAAAAAAAAAACACAAAAAAAACG
>NC_061836.1:11246042-11248542 GCF_019202785.1 Penaeus chinensis
AGAGGGGGGAAAAAATCTCATATTATTGTGGTCTTCGTTGCCTCAGACAGTAATAGATGTTTTTCATTGCAGTTTACTCAGCCAAAACTTGGCGGCCGGACTTTCCTGTATTAGTTTTTTTTTTTTTTTTTTTTTTGTTCTCTGTGTTTTTTCTTTCGTTCTTTTCTGTTTACTTTTTCTTTGCTTTTTATGTCTTTTTTAATTTTTTTCTATGTTTTCCTTTTTGTTTTTATTTCTTTTTTTCTTTTTCTTTCTTGTATTAGTTTTTGTTGTTGTTGTTGTTGTTGTTTTCTTCTTTTTCTTTTGTTTTTCGTCTTTCCTTTTTCATTTTATCTCATTTTTTTACTTCTTTATCAAGGTTGGTCTGTATTTCACTCTCCCTGTTTTTATTCGGTATTTGTCTTGACGGACAAATTTGCTCCATTTTGTATTCTTGTGTCGGATAGGTCGTTTTAAATCTATAAGTTTGAATAATATCATGTATGGATAGTAGAATAAAAAAAAGAGAGATGGTGAAAACAATAAAATAATGCACATTAAAACCATATTTGTTTTAATGTAAATTCGATAAGCTGATGTTTAGTCTGAGAAGGAGACACGTTTTTTTTTTCAAGAACCAAGCATATCATCTGCTTTATAGAGTCAGCTAACAATTGTTGCAATTTCTCCGGTGTGAATTAAAATGGCAAGGGAAGTGCATCTTTGTTAACTGATTATACATGAATATTGTCAAACAGCAAATCACTAAACGTTATAGTATGATGAGAATTTTAACTCGCAAGGGATATCCTCTTAGTATACATGTGTGTGTCTGTGTGTGTGTGTGTGTGTGTGTGTGTGTGTGTGTGTGTGTGTGTGTGTGTGTGTGTGTGTGTGTGCGTGCTCGTTTTACATAAGACTTCGAACCGATAGCTATTGATCGCGTCCACAGATCGACACCTTACCACCAGTCTGCTAGAGCTTATTCAATTTACTCTATTCATGAAGAATACAGTTACAACAGCATTAAGGACAGCATTCTTCTTCCCGCCGCTACTGTCCACTTTCCAGCCTCCTCTTGCAATACGCCAAATACAGCAATATCCAGGGCACGCTGCAGAAAACCTTCTTTCTCCAGAATCTTTCTCAGGTTGACTGGCCGCCGATATTGCATTATTCAAATGAGGCTTACGGCGTGTTCTTATTTTTCTTCGTGAATTTGATTATGGACACTTGCAATAAAGAATTTTAAAGGAGTGATGATAAGATTATACCTTACTTATTGGAAATGGAATCGACAAAAGCAACAGAGTAGCAAATACACCGCTGTATATTTTGGGTTATATTTTATATGAGGGAAAAATATGTTATGGTTAAACCCACGAGCTTGGAACAGCATCCGTCCGACTAAAAAGAAAGAAAGAAAAGAAAAGCAGATAAACAGACCAATTTATCTGATTAAAGTACAGTCATTGCGTTAATGTACTCTATCTTTGATGATTTTGCATCAGGTATGACGAAATTAAAAGCTAATATTCTTTTCCCATAGACCATTCCTCAGAGACCTTTCCTTCCCTTCTTGACTTCCGTCGCTGAAAATAAAATTTGTCAGAATTTATCATCTCTGAACCATCTGTTATCGGTCAGGATGATACATTGCCCTGAGTTCTTGAACAACTGTCAATTGCTAAACCCATGTCTTACATCACTTTGGTATTTCGAGCTGCTTCATGTGTCTGACATTCTTGAATCCACGGAGACTGTTCAGGTTATCAAAATGTCGATGAAGACGATGTAAATTGTTAATTACTTCATTTGTATCAATTAATACTGTGGAGGTTGCGGGGTTCTTGCGTGTTTTGTTCTTAGAACAAGCGAATGGCCGTTGAATTTGTTTGATTTTTTAGAAAAGTAAATTATTCACAGCTCATAAACATAAAGAATGTACAAAATTTGAATATGAGCTTGTGCTGATATTTGAAATTATTGTAGTAGCTGCAATTCAGAATTGTATTAACTATTATCATTCTTTAACGGGAAAATTATGATAATGATAATTACATTAACAAAACAGGAAAGGAGAAACGCCAATAAATTCACACGAGAGACGACTTAAAAAGTATTAAAACTTAAAATTGTCTCCATTCACACACACCCACACACACACACACACACACACACACACACACACACACACACACACACACACACACACACACACACACACACACACACATCACCCCCCCCCCCCCCCCTCCCATAGGAAACCCGGACGAGAGCTGCGATGTCCACTTAAGTGTACGAAGCACTGAAACCACCTTTGGCCTTTGGGTCGAGCCTCAGGGGGGACGCAAGTGGTAAGAGTTTAGCTGCTCTCTTTAAGGCTGATTCCCTCGGGTTAATGGGGAGGAGCCTGACTTTCGCTTAGCCGAGAGCTTTTTCTGCTTTTCCTTTTATGTTCTGCCGTGATGAATTTTAGATGGTAATGTGATAAGCTGGTGATTAGATGTGGAGGAAGTTC
>NC_061836.1:11263542-11273542 GCF_019202785.1 Penaeus chinensis
TTGATATAATGTTTCTTCCATTTCGTTAGTGGATAAAATCTGGTTAATATGATTTGCTTAGTAATAAATCTTTATATTCAGGATGTATTTGTTTATTTATTTATTCATGTATTTATTGTTTATTTTTATTTGCAGCGAGCTAATTAAGTAATTAAAGACATTTTATGAGTCACGCTTTTAGACATGGTGGGGGGGGGGGGAGATCCATGAATAATTTTGCATTTTATTTCCATCTCAAACAAGCGAAAATTCAGAAGGCATTTTCTCTGTGGCGATTATGATATCTTTTGTATTCTTAATTAGTATAAGTTCAAAAAATCGGATTAAATTTACATGAAGGTCCGGATATTTGCGTTTATATTTGTTTACCGGAGGCATGCGTTGGCTGTTTTTGAATTTTGGTGCTATGGGATGCTGTATAAAAAGGGAATTTTGGGCGAGGAAGAGAAAGAAAAAAGAGAAATGAAGACAAAGAGAGAGAGAGAGAGAGTGAGAGTGAGAGTGAGAGTGAGAGTGAGAGTGAGAGTGAGAGTTAGTGTGAGTGTGAGTGTGAGTGTGAGTGTGAGTGTGAGTGTGAGTGTGAGTGTGAGTGTGAGTGTGAGTGTGAGTGTGAGTGTGAGTGTGAGTGTGAGTGTGAGTGTGAGTGTGAATGTGAGTGTGAGTGTAAGTGTGAGTGTGAGTGTGAGTGTGAGTGTGAGTGTGAGTGTGAGTGTGAGTGTGAGTGTGAGTGTGAGTGTGAGTGTGAGTGTGAGTGTGAGTGTGAGTGTGAGAGTGAGAGTGAGAGTGAGAGAGAGGGCAAGAGAGAGAGAGAGGGCAAGGGCAAGGGAAAGAGAGAAATAGATGAAAACAAAAACAGAACAAAAAAAACATAGAAAACCCCAAAACAAGAAATATGGCAAAAACCATCTTTACCTTACATCGGCGCTCTCGTAAATATGTTGCTGCTGTCACTTTAAACTCCCGAATATATTATGAGGGAAAATGAGGATGAAGGAAGGGGCGAAGAGAAGGAAGAAAAGAACAGGAAAATCCTCCAACGCCTTTCGTTCTTCCTTCTTCCTATTTATGGCTTTTTTTATTTCCTTCTCTCTTGGCTTATTGTGTTTTCTCTTGCTCTTCCTTTTTCTCTTTTGTACACATTTATGACCAAAAAAAAAATATTCTTCTTTTCTTCCTTTCTTCCTCTTTCGTATTTTCATTATTTCTTCTCCTGTTTGTCTTCCTTCTTTCGGCTTTTCCAATAAAAACACGAAAGGATTATTATTATTAATACTATTATTGATATTATTATTATCATCCTTATCAATACTGTTATTTAAAGTTATTATTATTGTTTAATTTTTTTTTTTTTTCATTTTCATTGTTATCATTTTATAGTTTTTAATATCATTATTATTATTTTCATTACTATTATTATGATTAATATTTTTATTTCTATTGTTATTATTCATGTTTTACTCATTATTATTTTTAATGTTGTCATTATTATTATTAATGTTTTCATTATTATTATTAATGTTGTCATTATTTTCATTACTATTATCATTATTATTTTAATTTTTATTATTATTATTTATTATTTTTTTTTTTTTTTTACCAATCATAATAATAATATTATTATGATTGTTATTATCATCCTCATCCTCTTCCTCTTCCTCAAACTCACCCTCACCCTTATCCCCATCCCCATCCCTATCCCCATCCTCTCACTCTCCCTCCCCCTCTCTCCCTCTCCCTCTCCCTCTCCCTCTCCCTCTCCCTCTCCCTCTCCCTCTCCCTCTCCCTCTCCCTCTCCCTCTCCCTCTTCCTCTTCCTCTCCCTCTCCCTCACCCTCACCCTCACCCTCACCCTCGCCCTCACCCTCGCCCTCACCCTCACCCTCACCCTCACACTCACCCTCACACTCAGACATATCTGCGAGTGTTTGCAAGTATATCTTAGAGCTCCGATAGCTCGGTCGGTAGGGCGCGCGTCTTTCGTTCGGGTGGGCCGGGTTCGCGTCTCGTTCGTGGGAGGGTATTATTTTTCTATTGTTATTGTTAAAATTAATGTTACTATATAATTACCACTGTTATTTGTATTGTTTTTCTCATTGTTTTATTATTATCATTTTTATTATTATTAATGTTGGTGTTGTTATTGTTGTTATTATCATAATTATTATTATCATTAGCATTAATATTATAATCGTATTTCTTCTAATCCTCATTTTTATTATTTTTATTCTATTATTGTTTTTATTAATTATTGGTACTATTATTATCATTATTACTATTAATTTTATTATTATTATCATTATTATTATCCTTATCATTATCATTATCATTATTATATTATTTTTATTGATTATTGGTAATATTATTACTAGTAGTAGTAGTATTGTTATTATTGTTATTATTATTATTATTACTGTTGTTGTTGTTGTTATTATTATTATCATTGTTATTGTTATAATTTTTATTTGCACTATTATTATTTGCATTATTATAATACTGTTTTTTTTTTCTCTTATTATTATTGTTATTGCATTGTCATTATTTTATCATTATTATCATTATTATTATTATCATTATCATTATCATTATCATTATCATTATCATTATCATTATCATTATCATTATCATCATCATATCGTCATCATCATTACCATTATTATTATCATTAATATTATCATTATCACTATTATTATTATCATCATCATTTTTATTATTATCATTATTAATATTATCATTATTATAATCATCATCATTAATATCAATAATAAAATTGCCATTTATTACCATTATCATTATCATCATCATCATCATCATCACTCATCATCATCATCATCATCATCATCATCATCATCATCATCATCATCACCATCACCATCACCATCACCATCACCATCACCATCACCATCACCATCACGTCATCATCATCACCATCACATCATCATCATCATCATCATCATCATCATCATCATCATCATCATCACCATCACCATCACCATCACCATCATCATCATCATCATCGACATCATACTCAGACATATATGCGAGTGCGAGTCAAGGCTTTGTGCATTAAATAAATCAGCTGACATTCGAGTGACTGAGCTCCGATGGCACGGACGGTATTGCGCTTGTCAATCGTTCGGGTGGCTTGGGTTCGCGTCTCGTTCGTGGGTGGGTCGGTAATGTTTTTGTTATCAGTATCATGTAGCTTTGTCGCTATCGTTGTTAATATTAGTTTGTAACAACATGAGTGTTTGTTTATAATTATCTGTGTTATTGTTAGTAGTATTCTTGATATCATTCTTGTTCTTTTTATTTTGTTATTGTTTTTTATTATTGCTATTGTTGTTATTATTATTATTATCCTTATTAGTGTTATTATGATCATTATTTTTATCATTATTATTATTGTTATTGATATTGCTATCATTGTCATTTTAACTCTTATTGTTATTGCTGCCATTATTGTTATTATTTTTATTATTATTATTATCATTGTTGTTGTTATAATTACAATTACTATTACTATTGATATTAAAATTAACTTTATTATTATTATTTTTATTATTACTATTATTATTATGATTATTATTATTGTTATTATTATTATCAGTCTTATCAATAATAATAATAAATATTTTTTGCTGTGGTTGTTGTTATTGTTATTATTATTATTGTTATTATTATTATTATTATTATTATTACTATTATTATTATTATTATTATTATTATTATTATCATTATCATTATCATCATCGTTATTATTATAATTATGATTATCAGTAATTTAATACTGTTATTATTGTTGTTATTGTTGTTATTATTTATTATATTATTATTATTATTATAATTATTATTATCATCATTATTATTATTACTATTTTTATTATAATTATTACTATTACTATCATTTTTATTATTACTATTGATATTACTATTACTATTATCATTATTATTATCATTAGTTATATAATTATTATTATTATTATGAAAATTATTATTATTGTTGTTGTTGTTATTGTTATCATTATTGTTATTGTTACTGTTATTCTAACTCTTACTCTATTACTATTACCGTTAATATTTTTGTTATTATTATTATCATTATCTATTAGTATCATCATTATTACTATTACTATTGCTATTACTATTACTATTACTATTATTATTATTAATTATGTTATTATTATTATTACCTTTATTGTTATTACTGTTGTTATTGTAATTACCTTTATTATTATTATTATAATTATTGTTATTGTTGTTGTTATTATCAAAATAATAATTATTATTATCATTATTATTATTGTTGTTGTTGTTATTGTTATAACTATTATTATCATTAATATTATTATCATTGTTAATATTATTATTATCATTATTATTACTATTGTTGTTGTTGTTTTTTTATTGTTATTAATATTGCTATCATTATTTTTGTTATTATAATTGTTAATATTATTATTGTTATCATCGTTTTTATTGTTAATACTGATATTATCCTTGTCTTATTATTATTATGATTATCATTACTAACATTATCACAATCATCATCATCATCATCATCATCACCATCATCATCATCATCATCACCATCATCATCATCATCATCATCATCATCATCATCATCATCATCATCATCATCATCATCATCATCATCATCATCATCATCATCATCATCATCATCATCGTCATCATCATCATCATCATCATTTCACTATTGTCACCATCACACTCAGCCATGTGAACGACTGTGAAAAGAGACTTGTACTTTTAATTTGTCAGAAAACTAATGTATCACTGAGCTACTATAGCTTGGTCGATAGCGTGCGCGTGTTTCGTTGTCACTATTGTTGTTATTAGTTGTTATCAACATCGTTGCTCCTATATAAATATCATTATTATTATTATAGTTATAGTACAGCGGTTTGTTCTCGTGCCATTTCGCTGCACAGGGTACTTCGAAGTGTTTACAGGCTTTCCAGTGAATATATTGGCCTGTATTGTCATGTCTGTTTTTATATTCTGATGGTGCGAGACAGAGACAAGGTTGTCTTTTGTCTCTTCGTGTATACCACAGTAGCGACAACTAGGTTTTGCACCATTGTGGAGAATTTCTGCTTGGAAGTTTCTTGTGATCCTGGGCAGCTATGATAAATCCTTCTGTTTCGGCTTTAAGCCCAGTACCACGTAGCCACTGATGGGTGTCCAATAGGTCTACATCAGTGCTATTGGTACAGGAGGCTGGGAGGGTACTGGCCGTAAAGGGGATCGTTTTCACAGTTTTCCTTGATTTTGCGAAGGCCTTCTTTCGAGGCCGCTACTTTCGCATGCTTAGCTTGTTTGGTGAAGGTTAACTGTTCGTCAGTATTGGTTTCAATTTCCAGTCCACGTCTATACAGTTCACTTCCTTTTACAAGTGAGTGTGCTCTTTTTTAATGTTCAAGTTGCCTGACTAGTTGTAACATTTCTAGAGGAGTCTAAGTATTTTTTGAGTCCGATGGTAGTATTTTTGTAAGTGAGCTCTAGCCCTGTCCTTACGTGGAATTTAACCCCGGCCTTACGTGGAATGTACAGCCTGTCAACATCAGAGTTATGATCTGTCACCAACTTACGTACCATGGTATCTAATTTTCTGATATCAGATATTGTCCACCTGATCACGTTAAAATCGTACGCTAATATGGAATGGCCTCGATTCGGTTTGCAGAGTTTAAGTCAGTTTTAAGAATCGCTCTTACTCGCTGATAAAAATCTTTCCCGATCTTTTCCTTCATACTATAGTGCTGAATACCGTTGCTTCCGTTGATCCCAAGATACTTATACACTTCCTCGGTCTAAGCTACGGATGATGCTTTATCTAGATGCACATTATCACCCTCAATAATCATACCTTTCTTAAACGTTGCTTTCGCACACTTGTCAAAACCGAATGACACACCGATATCATCACTGAATCGCTAAACCATTTGCAACAGACCCTCTAAATCCTCACCATTCCTAGCAAATAGCATTAGGTCGTCCAGAAAGAAGGGGTGGTTGAAGCTCCTATTTCCGATCTTATATCAGTGTTATTGAGTTCGTGTGATAAAGGAAACGGAGCCAGGCAATATAGTAAGGGAGAGAGAGAGTCTTCTTGGAAACTACCCTAAGTAATGTTGGTAGAGTTAGATTTCAAAGATCCCTTTTGATGGGACGAGAATGAATTTGTTTTCCATAATCTCATATTTGACCTCAGGAAGTTAATAATAACTGAAGATACTTTAAGAATTGTTTAAGAGATTTCGGAATCTAATTATGGGGCACACTATCGAAGGTCTTCCGATAATCAGTCCAAACCGTGCTTGAATTACGAAGCTTTTACTCAATGATCATTTTATTATCATTACTGTTATTATCATTATTATTCTTGTTGTTATTGTTGTTGTTGTTCAATTGTTATTGTTATTGTTATTATTTTTCCCATTTTTCTGTTTTATTATCATTATTATTATCTTTATTATTATTATTTATTTTTTTTTGTTATCATTTTTGTTATCTTTATTATCAATATCATTATTATTAAATATTTTTTTTCAGGATATTTATTATTGTTGTTGTTGTTACTGTCGTTGTTATCATTGCTGTCGTTGCTATTATTACTATAATTATAAATATTATTATTATTATTATTATTATTATTATTATTATTATTATTATTATTAACATCAAAATAATTATTATTATCATTACCTTTATCATAATCATTATCATCATTAAAATTATCACATTTGTTAGTTATCGTCATCATCATTTTTACTTTATTATTATTATAATTATTATTATGATTATTATTATTATTATTACTATTATTATTATTATTATTATTATTATCATCATCATCATCATCAATATTATACTTATTTTTATCATTATTGTTGCCATTATTTTTATCGTTATTATTATTTGTATTATTTTCATTATTATTTCTATTATATTACTGATATTGTTATTGTTATCATCATCACCATCATCATCACCATCATCACCATCACCATCATCATCACCACTACCACCACCAATATTGTTACCATAATTATCGTTATCGTTATCGTATTATCATTAATATGTGCGTAGAGACTTTGTAGTTTAAATAGGTCAGATGACAAATTTATCTTAGAGCTCCGATAGCTCGGTCGGTAGGGCGTGCGTCTTTCGTTCGGGTGGGCCGGGTTCGCGTCTCGTTCGTGGGGGGTCGGTAATTTTTTTTGTTTCAATATTTAGTTTTATCGCTATCGTTAATGTTATTAAGTTTATCAACTCTATTGTTCCTATAATTATCATTTTTATAATTTTCATTATTGTTTGTGTTATTGTTTTTCTTATTGTTGTTATCATCATCGTCGTTATTTTGTTATTATTATTATCGCTATTATTATTATTACGATAAATGTTATTATTTTTTCATTTTTATTTTTATTGTTATCTTTTTTATGAAAACAATAAACTTTGTTATTATTATTATCATTATTATCATTATCATTATTATTTTCTATCATTATCATTATCATTATCGTTATTATTAATATTATTATTGGTATTATTATCGTTATTATTATTATTGTTATTATTATTATTATGATTATTATTATTATTATTATTATTATTATTATTACGGTTACTTTTACTAAAAACTATTAATATTAATTTTGATATTAATGTCATATTAGTAGTATTACAATAATAATAATTATTATTATATTTATTATTTATATCATCATCATCATCATCATCATCATCATCATCATCATCATCATCATCATCATCATCATCATCATCATCATCATCATCATCATCATCATCATCATCATCACCATTACCATTATTGTTACCATTATTATTGAAGTGAATTTCCCTGGCTTCAGGCGGGTCCTTCCGCAGGCTTCCGGGCCGCCTGTTCCCCTGACGTTGCGGTTATCTAAAGAGAATCTACGGATACCTCTGCCCTGCAAGATGACGTGGTTTTCCTCTTTTCATGAGTTTATATGTTGTTTTTAATAAGAATAAACCTGTCTTTTTATACCACTTTGACTTACCTTCCTCACTGGTCCGTGTTCTACATCTACATCTACACTACTTCTACTATACGTAACACTACTTGTACACTACTTACCTTATGTTACATACTTACCTTGCCTTATTCTTGCCTTTTTCCTTCGACTGATTCACCTTAGCTCTGTTTCTCTCTCCGTGTTTCCCGTTTTCCCTCACGGATTTCTTCTTTCACGTTTTCATACTTTTCTGTCATTCACTTCTTTTACGTGACCATTTTTGTATAGTTTCATTGTTCTTTTTAGTCTATGTATTTTTAAGATTATTTTAAACATACCATACACTATTTAATAAATTTAATAAAATGCATTATGGGTAAAACCTCACCAAGCGCGGGAAGCACCAGTATAAAAGGTCAAGCTAGGTCAGTCAGAGAGAGAGAGGCTTTTATGTTGTGTGGTGACAGATCGTTCTGTCGCGGTTAGCTCAGTTGCATTTGTCTCTGTTCGCACTGAGATGATGTAACTCTACGGGTTCATACCCCACGTTTCACATGTCACTTGCCGAGTTCTAACTTTCTTTCATTTTGTTGTAGCACTGTGGTCCGGATTGTTCAAGGCAATTGGCCGAAAGGAGAACATAATGTTTGAGGCAACCATCAACAGAAAAGCCAAACGCCGATGTGTGTTTGTGCATGAGTACATGTGCGTGCGAGCATGTGTTTGCGTGCGTGTGCGTGCGTCCGTGTGCGTGCGTGCGTCCGTGTGCGTGCGCGTGCGTGCGTGTGCGTGCGTTCGTGTGTGTGCGTGTGCGGGTGTGTGGGTGTGTGTGTACGTCTATGCGTACGTGTGTGTTGTGCGTGTAAGTGTGTGTGCGTGTATGTGTATGTATGCGTGCGTGTACGTATAAGTGTGCGTGCGTATATGTACAAGTATGCGTATATGTGTAAGTGTACGTGTACGTGTACGTGTACGTGTAAGTGTGTGTGCGTGAGCTTGCACGAACGTAGTTAAGTGTAAACATACTCATGTTCACGTGGATACTGGTATGGATTCTTTGTACATTTTCAATAGTAGACCATCATTAACTCATCAACTAAAAACACTTTGTTCACCATGAGATCACATTGTTTGGGCTGTTACTTATTCTTTGTGATAATGGATGCTTCTCTCTTAAACTAAGAACACAAGGTAAAATCGAAATGAAATAAAAGGAGTTCTGGTGTTTTACTGGGAGAGTGACAGCGTACATATACACAAACCAATATAATTAGCTTTACCTTTTTAATATCAGATCACAGGTCACTGTCACAATCCACTGTCGAAGGTAGTCCGTTACAAAACTCAGAGAAACACACAAACACAAAAGGCGACAGCGTGTTGCCTTCTTTCTTTTATTGTGACTACGGGATCACTTTCAAATCACCCGAGAGTCTTCACCAAAATACGCCAAACCCATTAGAGATTACCTGTAGCTGGATAACACGCTACCAAATTAACTTCTCTAACTCTACGGAGTTTTGATTATCGACTACAATTATCATTATCGTTATCGTATTATCATTAATATGTGGATAGAGACTTTGTAGTTTAAGTAGGTCAGATGACATATAATTCTTAGAGCTCTGATAGCTCGGTCGGTAGCACGCGTGTCTTTCGTTCGGGTGGGCCGGGTTCGCGTCTCGTTCGTAGGGAGGTCGGTAATTCTTTTTTTATTATTATTTTTTTTTTCAATATCATTAGTATTATCGCTATCGTCAATGTTATTAGGTTTATCAACTTTATTGTTCCTATAATTATCATTTTTATTATTTTTATTATTGTTTGTGTTATTGATTTTCTTATTGTTGCTATCATCATCATCGTCGTTAATTTGTTATTATTATTATTATTATTACTATTATTATTACGATGTTATTATTTTTTCATTTTTATTTTTATTGTTATCATTATTGTTTTTGTTATTATTATAATCAG
>NC_061836.1:11278542-11283542 GCF_019202785.1 Penaeus chinensis
GTGTGTTGTGCGTGTAAGTGTGTGTAAGTGTATGTGTATGTGTGCGTGCGTGTACGTATAAGTGTGCGTGCGTATATGTGCAAGTATGCGTATATGTGTAAGTGTACTTGTACGTGTAAGTGTACGTGTACGTGTAAGTGTACGTGTACGTGTAAGTGTACGTGTATGTATGTGTGCGTGAGCTTGCACGAACGTAGTTACGTGTAAACATCCTCATATTCACGTGGGTACTGGTATGGATTTTTTGTACATTTGCAATAGTAGACCATTATTAACTCATCAACTAAAAACACTTTGTTCACCATGAGATCACATTGTTTGGGCTGTTACTTATTCTTTGTAATACTGGATGCTTCTCTCTTAAACTAAGAACACAAGGTAAAATCGAAATGAAATAAAAGGAGGAGTTCTGGTGTTTTACTGGGAGAGTGACCGCGTACATATACACAAACCAATATAATTAGCTTTACCTTTTTAATATCAGATCACAGGTCACTGTCACAATCCACTGTCGAAGGTAGTCCGTTACAAAAATCAGAGAAACACACAAACGCAAAAGGCGACAGCGTGTTGCCTTCTTTCTTTTATTGTGACTACGGGATCACTTTCAAATCACCCGAGAGTCTTCACCAAAATACGCCAAACCCATTTGAGATTACCTGTAGCTGGATAACACGCTACCAAATTAACTTCTCTAACTCTACGGAGTTTTGATTATCGACTACAATTATCATTATCGTTATCGTATTATCATTAATTTGTGGATAGAGACTTTGTAGTTTCAGTAGGTCAGTTGACTTTTCATTCTTTGAGCTCCGATAGCTCGGTCGGTAGCACGCGTGTCTTTCGTTCGGGTGGACCGGGTTCGCGTCCCGTTCGTGGGTAGGTCGGTATTTTTTTATTGTTGTTATAATTAATATTTTTGTTTGATTACTGTTGTTATGATTATTATCAGTATTATTTTGTTTATTATTGCTTTTATCAATTTAGTTATCTTAATTATGTTTTTTTTTTACAGTATTTTTATTGGTATTTCTGTCGTTTTTATTATTATTAATGTTATTGTTATTGTTATCAAAACTGTTATTATTGTTATATAATATCGTTAGTATTATTATGATCATTATTATTACTATTATTATTATTATTATCTATACTATTACTGTGTTTATTATTACTATCTTTATTGTTCGTATCATTATCATTATATTTTTAGTTTTATTAACATTATTATTATTTTTTTATGATAATTATTATTATGTGTTTTTGTTATTATTATTGTTATTGTTACTATTATTATCAGTAGTAGTAGTAGTAGTAGTAGTAGTATCATTATTATCATTATCATTATTATTGTAATTGTTATAGCTTGGTCGGCAGACTGCGCGAGATTTATTTTTTGCCTCTTTTCTCCCCATCTCCCTATGTCTTTGTTTATCTCTCTGTGTATCTGTATAGCTCGGTGGCTAGCTTTCTCTCTCTCTTTCTCTCTCTCTCTCTCTCTCTCTCTCTCTCTCTCTCTCTCTCTCTCTCTCTCTCTCTCTCTCTCTCTTCTCTCTCTATCTCTCTCTTTCTCTCTGTCTTTTCTCTCTCTTCTCTCTCTCTCTCTCTCTCTCTCTCTCTCTCTCTCTCTCTCTCTCGCTTCCTCCCTCCCTCTGCCTGTGCCTCTCCCACTCTTCCTCCTTCTCCTTCTCACTTTTACTCTCCTTTTCCCTCTCCCTCTCCCCCCCCCCCCCCTTTCTCCTTCTCCCTCTCATTCTCTTCTTACCCCTTTTCTCCCCCCCCCCCCTCTCTCTCTCTCTCTCTCTCTCTCTCTCTCTCTCTCTCTATATATATATATATATATATATATATATATATATATATATATATACCATGCCATCTGTCCCTCTCGCGACCTGACTTCTTAAAAAGTCGAGGAAGATCAAACCGGTCAAGTTCTCAACCTTCTTTACCCCCAGGACACATGTAGATTATGGTATATTTTTTTTTATTATTAATGTATGTTTTAAAAATCGGATTAAATTTGCATGAAGGTACCGACATTTTTGTTTATATTTGCTTACCGGATGTTTGTGTTGACTGTTTGTGAATTTTGGTGCTAGGGGATATTGTGTAAAAAAGTAGAAGGGAAATTTGAGCGAGAGAGAGAGAGAGGGAGAGAGAGGGAGAGAGAGAGGGGGGGAGGTAGAAAGAGAGAGAGAGCGGGGCAGAGAGAGGGTGGGGGGAAGGGGGCTGGGCGGAAAAAAGGGGGGGAAGAGAGGGGGGGTTAGGGGAAAAGAAGAAAAGAAAAGAGGTAATGAATAAGCAAGCATGGTTGAGTAGGTGAGACAGGGCAGTGTTACCAACCCACACGCAGTCACTACATGTCAAGCTTAGTCCCATAGGCTGACACCAGAAGCACTGAAGTCTGCTTAAAACTATGACCTCGTAGCGAATAAGAACACATTCGTTTCTCTCCTACAACAGTTCTATCATGTTGTATCTCCAGCTGGCGGAATGGGCAGGGTCCTTGGCGGTCCAGCGCAAGGTTCTCTCTCTCCCCAGCTTCCGTTTCCCTCCTGACTCGGGGCGTTTTGGTCTGCTTGGGAAAGGCTTTTAGAGCTTGCCAGCAGTCTACTTTCACTTCCGGAACCCTTTGAGCTGCTGAGTGGATATAAAGTATGCGAAAAAAGCGAAGAGTTTCAATAGGAGAAAGGCACGTTATCTAATATAAGAGTTTGAAAAATAATGTGTGTATACTTGCAATCCTGATACTAATCCTAGGCATTACAAGGTGTGCCTTCCGGTCCGTTATGCGAGAAGGCATTGGTAGACAGTAATAGTCAGTTAATGAAAGAAAGATCGAGGGAGAGGGCCACCAATTCAGAGACAGCGAAAGACAAAAAAATCATCAACATCAACATCAACATCAACATTAACATTAACATTAACATTAACATTAACATTAACATTAACATTAACATTAACATTAACATTAACATTAACATTAACATTAACATCAACATCAACATCAACATCAACATCAACATCAACATCAACATCAACATCAACATCAACATCAACATCAACATCAACATCAACATCAACATCAACATCAACAACAACAACAACACCAACACCAACACCAACACCAACACCAACACCAACACCAACACCAACACCAACACCAACACCAACACCAACACCAACACCAACACCAACATCATCATCACCATCACACTCAAACATGTGTGCGATTGTGAGTAGTGGCTTCGTATTTTAAATATATCAGCTACCACTTTAATTACTGAGCTCCGATAGCTCGGTCGGTAGTGCGCGCGTCTTTCGTTCGAGTGGGCCGGGTTCGCGTCTCGTTCGTGGGTGGGTTGGTTATTTTTCTATAGAATTGTTGTTATAATTAGTCTTTTTATAAGTTACCATTATTATTATTGTTATTATTGTTATTATTGTTATTATTGTTATTATTGTTATTATTGTTATTATTGTTATTATTGTTATTATTGTTAGTATTATTATTATCATTATCATCATCATTATCATTATTCATTACTATTATCATTATTATTATTATTTATTACTATTATTATTATTATTATTCATTACTATTATCATTATTATTTATTTCTATTATTATTATTATTCATTACTATTATCATTATTATTCACCGGGACACCGATTCAGAAACAGAAACAGACAAAAAAAGACCACGCATAGAAAGAAGGAGAAGAAGAATGAACCGCATTCATGTTGACACATGTAGAAAAGGTATGAATGAGAAAAAAAAAAGAGATGTATTTGACTGGTTTCGATTCTGTCTTCGTCAGAAATACATACTTCAAGGGAAATACAGAGTATATATATATCAGACTTGAGCTGACAAATCACCTGACGACTGTGACCTCCCAGTTGTTGTCCGTATAATTGCTGCCGCGACCTTGGATAGTTTGTATCTACGATGCTGCGTTGATGTTATTCTCCGTCGCGATGTAAGCAGCTTCCATGACTTTCCTTTTCTGTTAGTTCAGTCCTCCATGGACTATTTTTGCTTCTTTCCAATTGGGTATATGTCCAGCTTCATCTATATGTACCACCATGGCGTTGGAAGTTCTATGGTGACGGATGTCAGCTCGATGTTCGCTGATCCTGGTGCTGAAACCTCGGCCTGTTTCACCATAGTATTCTGTATCACATCTGCTGCAGGGTATGCATCATCATCATCATCATCATCATCATCATCATCATCATCATCATCATCATCATCATCATCATCATCATCATCATCATCATCATCATCATCATCATCATCATCATCATCATCATCACCATCATTATCACCATCACCATCACACTCAAAACATGTGTGCGATTGTGAGTAGAGACTTCGTACTTTAAATACATCAGCTACCTATTTAATCATAGAGCTCCGATAGCTCGGTCGGTAGTGCGCGCGTCTTTCGTTCGGGTGGGCCGGGTTCGCGTCTCGTTCGTGGGTGGGTCGTTAATTTTTAATTGTTGTCTTTTTATATTGTTACCATTATTATTATTATTATTATTATTATTATTATTATTATTACTATTATTACTATTATTACTATTATTACTATTATTATTATTATGTTTATTATTATTATAATTATTAATACTATCTTCATTATCATTATTATATTATCATCATCATCTTTATTATTATCGCTTATTATTATTATTCATTACTATAATCATAATTTTTATTATTGTTAATTATTAAGTCACTTAATGAAGAAGAATTAGAAGGACCGGAAGACCGATTCGGAGACAGAAAAAGACAAAAAAAAGACCACGCAAAGAAAGAAGGAGAAGAAGAAAAGAAAAGAACAGCCAGGAAGAGAGAACAACGAGATAAAAAAAAGAGACAGGAGAAGGGGACCAAAGCGTTACACTGAGTTAGTCATACCTCGATAAATCGCCAGCTTTCTCCCTCACACAGATGGACGGAGTCATAAGAGACGTAATCTCG
>NC_061836.1:11291042-11293542 GCF_019202785.1 Penaeus chinensis
CTTCTAACCCCTTCCCTCCCCCTTCTAACCCCTTCCCTCCCCCTTCTAACCCCTTCCCTCCCCCTTCTAACCCCTTCCCTCCCCCTTCTAACCCCTTCCCTCCCCCTTCTAACCCCTTCCCTCCCCCTTCTAACCCCTTCCCTCCCCCTTCTAACCCCTTCCCTCCCCCTTCTAACCCCTTCCCTCCCCCTTCTAACCCCTTCCCTCCCCCTTCTAACCCCTTTTAAATCCCTTCTTTCTCTCTCTCAACCCCCTTCCAACCCCTTCTAACCCCTTCCCTCCCCCTTCTAACCCCTTTTAAATCCCTTCTTTCTCTCTCTCAACCCCCTTCCAACCCCTTCTAACCCCTTCCCTCCCCCTTCTAACCCCTTTTAATCCCTTCTTTCTCTCTCTCAACCCCCTTCCAACCCCTTCTAACCCCTTCCCTCCCCCTTCTAACCCCTTCCCTCCCCCTTCTAACCCCTTCCCTCCCCCTTCTAACCCCTTCCCTCCCCCTTCTAACCCCTTCCCTCCCCCTTCTAACCCCTTCCCTCCCCCTTCTAACCCCTTCCCTCCCCCTTCTAACCCCTTCCCTCCCCCTTCTAACCCCTTCCCTCCCCCTTCTAACCCCTTCCCTCCCCCTTCTAACCCCTTCCCTCCCCCTTCTAACCCCTTCCCTCCCCCTTCTAACCCCTTTTAAATCCCTTCTTTCTCTCTCTCAACCCCCTTCCAACCCCTTCTAACCCCTTCCCTCCCCCTTCTAACCCCTTCCCTCCCCCTTCTAACCCCTTCCCTCCCCCTTCTAACCCCTTCCCTCCCCCTTCTAACCCCTTCCCTCCCCCTTCTAACCCCTTCCCTCCCCCTTCTAACCCCTTCCCTCCCCCTTCTAACCCCTTCCCTCCCCCTTCTAACCCCTTCCCTCCCCCTTCTAACCCCTTCCCTCCCCCTTCTAACCCCTTCCCTCCCCCTTCTAACCCCTTCCCTCCCCCTTCTAACCCCTTCCCTCCCCCTTCTAACCCCTTCCCTCCCCCTTCTAACCCCTTCCCTCCCCCTTCTAACCCCTTTTAAATCCCTTCTTTCTCTCTCTCAACCCCCTTCCAACCCCTTCTAACCCCTTCCCTCCCCCTTCTAACCCCTTTTAAAAAAAATAAGGTACAGCGCGAGGATGAGAGAGACCGTGGTTCAGTCGGCGTAAAAAAAAAAACAGAAGAGTAAGGTTACCGTAAGGTTAGGGATGTAATAATGTAAAAGGAGTTTGTAAGAGAAGATAAAACAAGGATTTGAACGAGAGAAATAGACGAGAAATTTCGAAGATTAAAGGAAATGTAATTCAAGATTTCTGAAATGATGTGTATTCTGTTTTCTTTTAGATATATCATAGAAAAACATCCTTGTAGAATAAACACTTTCATGCGTATACCTTCAAACAATTGTCTCATGTATGTGGAATTGCACATTGAAAACATATGGCGAGCTAGCTTTCAACTGTGTATATTAAACGATCGTTTTTTTTTTTTTTTTTTTTTTTTTTTTTTAGTTTTAAATAGCCGCTTTTCTTGTGGTTTTTGTCCACGGGATTTGAGTATGGGTACACTCTAAATCCTTCTCTATCTTATTTTTTCATTACCTCTTTTTTCATTATGCTGTTACCGTATTGTATCTGGAGTTAAAATAAAGCTGAAACCATAAGCTCGTGCCATTTTTTTTCACAATCTTTCGTTCGTCAAACTAGCTCAAATTCAGGTGAACAAGATTACGTGAAGTGTATTTTTCAGTTTTTCAAATTAGGTTAATAAGATTACAGCCAAAGAATTTATATATATATATATATATATATATATACATGCATGCATGCATGCATGCATACATACATACATACATACATACATACATACATACATACATACATACATACATACATACATACATACATACATACATACATACATGCATGCATGCATACATACATACATACATACATACATACATACATACAAACATACATACATGTCTGTGTGTCATTATTTGCAACACGAATGACTATCGTTGAAAACACCTGGTAACCCCCCAAACAAGGCTAATTGCACTCGCCGTGAAATAAAATCGCCAGCCATTGACAGACTTACATTCCGTTTAAACAGGTTGCACTGACCCGAATCCCTTGAAGAGTGCGTCTGTTAGTGCGTTTCGTTGTGTGTCTGTGTTCTAGTTATTATTTCCACATTATGAATATGCTTTGATAGTTCGCTTTCAATAAATCCCAAAGGGATATTGCACACGTGACAAATTAAGATGGTATTGTTTTTCGTTGATATTTAATACACACTAATACACATATGTATAGATATGTGTGTATATATACATATAATATACACATGCATATACGATTATATAGATAACTATATGCATGTGTATAATATGGTGTATGAATGTGTATGTGTGTGTGTTTGTGTTTATATATGTGTTCCTGTGTCGGTGTATGTGTGTCTGTGTGTTAACTACAGCCATATAACATTGTATC
>NC_061836.1:11301042-11306042 GCF_019202785.1 Penaeus chinensis
AGGAAAAAACAAATACATTTAATCAGAAGTGGCAACAGCAACATGCATGAACAATCAAGCATAAACCAAACCATACTGAGAAATAAACAGTAAGAAAAGTAAATAAATAGATAGATAGATAGATAGGTTGGTAGATAGATAGGTAGATAAGTAAATAATTGAATATTCAGGCTGACAGATAGATAGATAGGTTGGTAGATAGATAGGTAGATAGGTAAATGAATAGAAATTCAGGAAGACAGACAAATGGATAGATAAATAGATAGATATTCAAACAGACACATTGCCAAATAGATAACTAAACATACAAATACATAAACAAACACCCAAACAAATAACCAGATACACACATAAACCATGAAAATTCAAACCTTCTATGACTTTGCGCAATCATCCTAAAAATCAGTTAACCATCGCCAACGCTTATACCGGCCATTCCCCTTCCATCTACCAAGAAAGTTACGGCCATCTGGAATGCGTCCTGGAAATCCGGAATTCGTAGGGGCGTCTCAGGTCCAGTAATCGCAGGCCAGGCACATCCAAAGCCAGCAGAGTCTTAATGACCTGCATAAAGTAGGTGATTCAAGTGACAACGCCCTCCTGATCACAACCCAATTCAAATACCTATCGAGAGGGCTGTGTTCCATGCATGCAGATTGCCTTGTTACTAACTCTTTTTCTTTTTTTCGTTTTTCTTTTTTTTTTTCTTTTAACCCTTTCGCTTTTTTTTTCTTTTTTTGTTATTTTGTTTGTTTTGTTTTTCACTCTTTTATTCTTTTGTAGATGGTTTCGTTTGAAGTGTATTGAGGATTTTTTTTCTTTCTCTTATTTTCTTTTTTTTTATTCATAGAAAACATGATTTGAAAAGGAAAGGTGTAAAGGTGAAAGTAAAAGTGAATAAAAACTTTGTCAAGAAAGATTTAGACACTGTCACAATCTCTCTCTCTATATATATATATGTATATATATAACACTTTCTCTATTATTCTACCTTTCTGTCTGTCTGTCTGTCTGCCTGCCTGCCTGCCTGCCTGCCTGCCTGCCTGCCTGCCTGCCTGCCTGTCTGTCTGTCTTTCTGTCTTTCTGTCTCTGTCTGTCTGTCTGTCTGTCTGTCTGTCTGTCTGCCTGCCTGTCTGTCTGTCTGTCTTCTGTCTGCCTGTCTTTCTGTCTGTCTGTCTGCCTATCTACCTGCCTGTCTATCTGTCTATCTGTTTATTTCTCTCTCCGTCCTTCCCTCCGTCTGCCTCTCTCCTTCCTTCCCATCCTTCCCCCTTCCTCTCTCCTTGTGTTCCTCCTCCTTTAATCTCAGGCTTTCTTGTCTCCGTAATGCCATTGATTACGCAATGCCGCACCTCTAATTGCAAGCAAAATTAGGCGAGGGGAGCAAGAGGTGTTTAGTGAAGATGGGGAGGAAGAAACTACAGTGATATCGTTTGTCCTCCTAACACGAGGGAAACCGAGAGGAGGAGGAGGGGGGGGGGGGCAAAAGAGAGAGGGGAGGGAGAGAGAGAGTGGGGAGGGAGAGAGAGAGAGAGAGAGGGGAGGGAGAGAGAGAGGGGAGGGAGAGAGAGAGAGAGGGGAGGGAGAGAGACAGGGGAGAGCTGCACGGTGTTGGCGCTACGATTATGCAAATTTGTTTATACTGGAATTACAACACAACGCGAGAGTGCGTCGACGAGAGCAGGTCTTGGAGATAAATGTAAAATGTGAATGGGGAGAGGGGGTGGGGGGCAGTGGGCGAGGGTGGGGAGAACTGGAAGAATTTTCGTCATGGCGTGGGTGTTTAGGTTGAACTTGGAAGCCTTTTATGTCGAAAAATTGGACCAAATTTATCAATCAATACCTGGAAGTCTTCGTTTTTTTTTTTTTTTTTTTTTTTTTACTCGGTGGTTAATGTTGCTTTAACAGTATTGGTTTTGTGATAAACTGGCTGCCCGCGTAGTTCATTTTTTACAGAAAATTCAGTCAAAATTGTCATGCGAACAAGCGAACAAATAACACAACACCTTTAGAAAATAGTCATGAGTTTAACTGTGATAAAAATACCATCTGAATACTTCATTGTTAAGCGCTGCTACTGCAAGGGTTAAACGTTAACCGAAATCCTCCCAACGTTGAAACAGGTCGTCGCTTTGCCACTTTAGTCCTAAAATGGCATAAATGGACACCTCTTCTATTTACTCCTAAATTTCTATGTATTAATTCACTTCTCTTAGAATTAATTATAAACAATGAAGAGGGAATGGATCAGCATGATGTTAGACTTATGTGCACGAATATGCTGCTTTCATTAATGTTTCTGGATGAATATATTGGAATTTCTCGATATAAGCAAATATAGACCAAGAACTATTATTTTTCATCTAATCTCAAACAAAAAGGAACGTGAATTGCAGGGAAACAAAACAAAACAAAAGAACGAAAAGAAAAACAGGCTCCAAATTAAACACACGTGAAAACATGTTTGTTTTTAATGAGGGTTTATATCACCGCTGATTCCCAGAAAATCCATTGACGATGAAGAGAAGCGTTTACACAGGGAGACGTTGACACCATCGGCTTAGCGCGCCAGGTGAAGCTCATTAGCAGCTTTGGATAAATTGGCAATGTGTCGGTAAGGATCGATACTTGGGATGAGATTACCGTTTATCATAACATCTGAAATCTTGCTTCATTTCCACACATCATCACTAACATTTAATTTGGTGAATTTAAAAAATG
Organism: Penaeus chinensis; assembly: GCF_019202785.1. Classification (NCBI taxonomy): domain Eukaryota; kingdom Metazoa; phylum Arthropoda; class Malacostraca; order Decapoda; family Penaeidae; genus Penaeus; species Penaeus chinensis. Next base: position 11,303,764 of record NC_061836.1, read on the forward strand.
CTATTTACATTTTGCCTGTGGATAATCATGGTTATTTATGCAACACTTTGTCAATAGGAATAAAAGAGTGTTTGTTTGTTTTCTTCCGATAATTAACACATCATGTAAAATAGACAAATAATTATTCAGCCACCCGTATCTGGTACCTCTCGCCGCGCCCTCGTTGGCTAAACGGGACGATTTAGCTCCGCCCAATTTCCATCCTATTAGTCTCTGCAGTATTTTATGAAAAGTGTTTAAAAGTAGTAATAAAAACGGTAAGAAATAATCGAAAGGGATAGGAAAAAGTAAGAAACCCTATTGATATTTGTAATAAACTAGTTATCCAAGATTACAATGTCAGTGCCAAATACAGAATTCAAGTCTTACAAAAGACAATAATGCTAAAACAGTTTTCACTAGAAAATAGGCAACATAGGTCTTAGCTTTTCTCTATACAAATGCGGAGAGAAAAATACTTCATTATAGATAGATAGATAGATAGATAGAAAATGATCGAAAAAGATGAGAGGAGTAAATAAGGGTCTTAAACATCCAATTGAAAAAAATACGTAACCAATGTTTCTGAATTAATGATCTATGGCCGGTTTTTTTTTGGGGGGGGGTACTCAAAACATTAGAAAACACAACTATGCACTGTGGATGTGTTCGAAAGAAAATGAGACGACTGGTTGACTTCAGTAACAGATGAACCGCCAACAGGTAGTAGTGAAAGAACGAGAGCTAAAGCAATTCCTCTCCCTCGTTCTGTTCTTAGTTGTCACTTGGGCCACTTAAAGAGTTCTTGGTTGAACATAACCAAGTAAGCAAGTTAATAACAAGGAGGGGCGGGGCTTAGCTTTGTAGTTGCCAATTATATGATTTTTTCATCGAGACGGAATGGTGATACACGTTTTACAGTGCCTTGTTGCACTTGGTATTTTTGGCCCCTATCTCCCCTCCTGCTTCACTTTCGTACAGTCTTCTTCCCTTCTTCTGTCCTTCAAAAAAGTTCCTCCTGTGTACCCTTTTATATACCCTGACATGAATCACCTAACACCGACTCCATCACCCCTCCCCCATCTATACCACCCCTCCCCACTTTAACCCCCCTCTAATCTCCTTGTTCCTCCTGAGGCAAAACCCTCCACCCCTTCACCCTCACCCCCCAGTCCCCTCTAAACCAGCCCCTAAGCCCCCACTCACCTTCCCCGTTTATTTACCACTTTATTCAACCGTCCCCATCCACCTAATCCTTCCTTCCACCTGTGTGCTGTGTGGTGCAGTGGTAGCGTTCTCGTCTAGCAATCTTGCTGACCTGCGTTCAAATCCCTCGCCGCCAGTGGATGGTAACCCCGGCTATTCCTTGCACACAGGGGATAGTTTAGAAGCAAAATGAAACAGACACTATGTCAAACCAAGAATATCCATTGTTACAAATAGAATCAAAACTAAACTTTATAAACTCATCCCCTCGTCCCTCCCCTTCTCCATCCCCCAACGTGATTGGTCCTTTCCCTTCCCCAGTACCTCAACCCTTGCCTACTACATCTAACCCCCCCCCCCCCTCTCCCCAACTTTTTTCCCACCTGCAAGCGTTACTAAAAGTTCTACAGCCCTCAATTCAATGGTATTTGATGCAAGTCGATTGTCTACATCTCAGTTTTCTAGATGTTTTTTTTACTTTTTTTTTTTACTGCTATTTATAAACTTTGGAATATATTGCCTTCATATACTGTAAGTTTTCCGACTTTTGATACGTTTAAAAGTGCAGCTAGTATTTCTACTACGTATATTGCTGATGACTTTATGTCTTCTGTTCAATAGCTGTGTTTTCACCTGCATTGATACCTTTGTGGCATAATTTTCGATTTTTTCAGTCTAGCACTTTATATGGCTTACCTTAATAATAATAATAATAATAATAATAATAATAATAATAATAATAATAATAATGATAATAATAATAATAATAATAATAATAATAATAATAATAATAATGGTAATCATAATAACTATTATTATTATTATTATTATTGTTATTATACTTCATTATGACAATAGTAATGATAATAACTATATTATTATGATCATCTCCAACCCCAATCTTGCATAACCTTCTCTGTCCCCCCTCCCCCCTCCCCGTTTCATCCCCACCCCCACCCCACCCCCAACCACATCTTCCCCCACTCTTCCGACCCCAATTCTTATTAACCCTCTTCCTCCCACGTAACCCCCCCCCCCTCCCACTCTTCCTCAATTCCTCCCCACTTCTAACGCTTCCAACTCCCTCCTACACA
>NC_061836.1:11311042-11318542 GCF_019202785.1 Penaeus chinensis
AGAGAGAGAGAGAGAGAGAGAGAGAGAGAGAGAGAGAGAAAGAGCAAGAAAAACAGACAGACAAAGACAGACAGACAGAGACAGAGAGAAATACCATTCTATCGAAAGGTTTTAGAGACAGTGAAAACGCCTTTGACTCAAACGGCTTATCTAAATACAGCTCGCGGACAATGAGTCTACTAGCTTTTTATGCTACTCATTTGCTATAGTATTCGACACAAATAGAACAATAACAATGGGACTGAAAAAGGATTCAGATAGATTAGCGTGTAACAAAAGGAGTTCGATAAGATGTAATTTCCCTTCAAAACAACACAGCTTGTCTCGAAACTATTTAAAGGGAGATCTATCCAAGACGAAGGGATTGAATATAACAAGGAAAACGTTTGCTACAGTTTTTTTTTTTTTTTTTTTTTTTTTTTTTTTTTTTTGTATGGCATGGTTTGGATGTCAGAAACTGCGGAGGATTTTTAACATTATAATTCCAAAAGACTTTTGGAGACAGAGCTAGATATAATTTACCTTAGAATGAATTGGTAAATCGAAAATAATATATAGAACATCACCTTACGAAAAAAGAAGAAGAAAACAAATACGTAAAAACATACCTGCTTTAAGGGCAATGAGTTTGAAAGAATCATTAAAAGCAAATTAAAAGGAAACGGATTACGATTATTAGAGAAAGATTTGTTAATTACACTTAGGCAATGAAACGTTCTTGTGAGATATTAGCGTCACTGGTCTATTTTTGAACTTATGTTTCTATCTTTGTATTGTAGACTCAGGATTATTTTGATATCCAAGGAGTTAGTAGAGTTGCAAGTGATTCTGTGCAGTGTCTTTATAGCAGGGGAATGTAGGAATTTTGGTGAAATTTTAATGAACTAGGATCCCGGTTTAATACTACTACTAATGCTACTTCTTGTGTTGTATTTTGAGGTCATTTTCAACTTATGAATCATCGGGGTAGAGTATATAGCATTTGCACAATAGATTTAGCTTTTTTTCTCTCTCTTTTTTTTGTAAGTTTTAGGTTATTAAATCTACATTCAAATTCCTGTATTTTCCCTTTTTCTCAGCATTTTTTTTTTTTTTTTCGTTCTCTTGGCGTAAGACCTTTCTTCATTTGATCAAGGTCCCAATTCTTTAACAAACGTCACTGAAAGCACTAGATAGCATTGGCATATCACGACGTGACTGTAACTCTTAAACTTTATGTTAGTTCTTTCAGGGTTTCATTAACTATTTTCTCGTCGATTTTCTTCGTGATTGAAATATTATAGATTACGACTCTCTCATTTATCCGTGATTTTAGTTTTTTCTTTTCTTTTTTACATATATTTGTTTTCTTTTTCTTTTTTTTGGTTTTGTTTTCTCTAAAGTAATTTGCATGATACCGTGATCTGTCTGCTTACGTTGTTGCCCATACCAGCGAAGGCAAGGTCGGATATATGCCCTCGAATTATATTGAATCTTGATTATTTACTTTTCATCAAATTAATTTTCAAAAGACAGTAGCAATTTCCTTATTATGCCTCATTTCGGGTTAATCTTCTCTTTAACTTATTTTTTCTTTATTTCGTAGTCAGTGATAAGGGAAATAAAATCACCTCGAATTAGAAAGCTTCGAATTCCCCTTAGATTCTTTATATAAGAACTATAAACACCTGAATCTTCACTGAAAAGAGATTCAGTTGAGTGAAGAGGGTATGTGTATAATACTATTTAATCCCCTTTGTTATGTTCAACTAAAGTATTATATATTTACAGCGATGTCTTTCCTGGTATAAAGCTTTTCTTTTTCATTTTAAAGTAAAATTTTAGTTTGATCATATATGGTGTATAGTCCATTGGTGTATCTGCAGAAAGTATCATTGACTTATATATTTGATATTTTCTTTTCTGTATTACACATTTGTAAGTTCATTGTTTTTTACATTTTAAAGATTCTTTTTAAAGTCCTTTTTCCCATTTTTTATGGTATAAGTATTCCTTGCATTTTTTTTTTTGGGGGGGGGGGAGGGGGCGTCTGTTATATACTATATTTTCTTGTCTCTTGCTTATTAGTAGATACTGCAGCTGTTAGTTAACTCTCTAAATCTGTCTTTTTTCTTTCTTTGTTTTAACTGCCCCGGTTACAATTTCGCTGTTAATTAATTAGTCTCTATATATTCAGCTATTCAACCTATTTCACTACTTAATTAATTTATCTATTAACTAATATTGTATAAAATACCATTTCTACATTTTACATAAGCATGATTAAACTTGTGACATTATGACCTTCTACAATATCTAAAAAAAAAAAAAAAAAAAAAAAAAAAAAAAAAAAAAAAAAAAAATTAGCTCTAGAATCAATCTTCGGAAGCCAAATGGGTACAAAAAAAAAAAAGCTGACAAAGTGCATTTAAATTCCTCCCTCTTATTTCCTCTTCTTTCATTCCAGTTTTGTTGTCTGTCGCATTTTCTCTATCATTTTCTTTTTATTAATCAGTTGTCTGTATAGTATATTGAAAGCATCTATCAGTCCCAGCCTCCTAGGGATGAGAAAAAGCGTTTTTTAGAGAATGTAACATCATATTCTCACTTACTCTGTTTTATGTTGTTGTATGTTTACACGTAGGTCCGTACACATTTTGACTTTAATAAGAAGAATGTGTCGGTATTATAGTAAATGGCGTTTTTCTTATGCAAGGAATTAATGTAGTATTTATCAAAGTACTCGCACAGTAAGCTAAAAACTCTTATGTCCATTACTTACACATTTGTATTCGACGGAGTTCAATTCAATTTTATAAGCTTTTCAATCGGAAATTAAAAATACATTGAAGTATTGATCAGATATGCAGTATAAAGTCTGTGTGAAACGTCTTTCAAGTTAATTTCCTTCACTGTGCTGAAGATGTTGACACTGAAGCTTCAATCGTAGCGAAAACATGCGAATGGAAATATGAGGAAAGACTCAAAACAGGCACAAAGCAAACGAAAGGCGTAAAAACACAGAAAGATTAGTTTTACTTTTAAGTCAGTGACAAATTGGCCGAGAGCGCTTACATTCCCTCAACCCCCCCCCCCTCCCCCCCACGCCACGACGCCGGCTCCTCCATGTACTTAGCCCTCCCCCCCCCCCCCCCCCCCCCCATCAAAACGAACAGAATCATTGGCATAAACACATGGTGAAAACCTACAGTCGACCACCACAGTTATCAAAGGGTCAAACGCTGCGATTGGTTTGAAGTATCCAATTAGAGAATTCAAGTTGGTGAGGGAGAGAGAGAGAGAGCGAGAGAGAGTGCGGAGCTGTTTGACAGAGGCGTAACACCGTGCTCCTCGACCGCCCACCTTCCCTTCTCTTCCTTTCTCTTTGCTCTCTCACCATCCCCTCTCACCCTCGCCTCCCTTTCACTCTAGTCTTACACCTTTCCCTCCTCTCTCTTTCATCTTCTCTCTCTTTCTTATCCCCCCCTCCTCTCGCCACCGAATTTCTCTTTCCTTCATACACTTTCCCTTGCTCTTTCGCCATTTCCTCCCCACTCCCTCAATTTCGTCTTTCTCTTTCAGCCCTTTTCTCCTTTCTCCGGCCGTTCTCTTCTCCTCTGTCTCTCTCACCCTATCGCCTACACTTTCATCTCCCTCTTTCAGTTCCCCCAACCCATCTCTTCCTTCTCATCCCTCCCTCCCTCCCCTCCCTTCTTCCCTTCCCCCAACCCTTCCCTTCCTCCCGTCCATCCTACCCTTAATGCCTCCCTTTTTCCCCTCCCTCCTCCCCTTCCCCCCTTCCATCCAGTCCCTCCCTCCTCCCCTCCCCCCCCCCCTTCCTTCCAGTCCCTCCCTCCTTCCCTTCCCTCCTTCCTTCGTTTCCCTTTCTCCCTCTCTGCCACTCCCAACACCCACCCATTCCCTCTTTCCCCGAAGAGCAATTAATTAGCAAACACCACTGAAGCCTGTAATGCTCTCGGCTGAACGATTGGCTGTAAACAACCGCCTTCAACATTTCCTGTCTGTTGCCGCCGGTCTTTGAGTTATATCTACGCACATCAAACGAGCGTCGCCTTTTTTCTTTTCTTCTTCTTTTCTCTTTTTTCTAATTGACCCAAAGCTCCAATTCTCCATCTGTCGTTTCCGTTTCACCGGCAAAAGGGTTCAAGTCGGAATACCTAATCGCGGTTTGAATTGTTTCTTCAGAGAATAGGTATTATGGCGGAATGGTAATAAACACTTTAGTACTGTGTGTTGCTGCATTAACGACGCGCTCACGTGGAAGAGCAGGGACGATGAATGGTTCTGCACGTAATGTGTATTTGCTTTCTGCTACATACTATAGTTCCCTGTAACAATAATCATTTACGAATCAGTTTGTCAACGTCAAATGTATTGAGAAATTTCAAAGGGATGTTTTGTCACGTGATGTTGCATTCAAAAGAAATTACTTAATCATGGCTTCTAATTAAGGTTAATTCTCAAAACTGAAATAACTGGTAATTCGATGGTAGAGTGATAAAACAATCTGTGATGGAAGTGTATATCTTAGGTGTTTTTTATTGACTTCTTCCTTAAATGTGTTGCTTTTATTATAGCTAGATTTCACAATTTCTTTTGGTCTCTACGGAAAGCTTTGTTCCAGTTTGTTCTCTCTCTCTCTCTCTCTCTCTCTCTCTCTCTCTCTCTCTCTCTCTCTCTCTCTCTCTCTCTCTCTCTCTCTCTCTCTCTCTCTCTCTTTCTCTCTTTTTCTTTCTCTCTCTCTCTCGCTCTATCTCTCTCTCTCCCTCTCTCTCTCTCTCTCCCTCTCTCTCTCTCTCTCTCTCTCTCTCTCTCTCTCTCTCTCTCTCTCTCTCTCTCTCTCTCTCTCTTTCTCTTCTCTCTCTTCTCTTCTCTCTCTCTTTCTCTCTCTCTCTTCTATCTATCTATCTATCTATCTATCTATCCATCTCTATCTCTTTCTCTCTCTCTCTCTCTCTCTCTCTCAATTCCTCCGTCCCTCGTCTTTTCTCTCAACCTTCCTTCCCTCCTTTGAAACTCTCCCTTAAGAAAAAAAAGAAGTTAATAGTATAAAAAAAAAAATCATGACCTATCCCCCCTCCCTTCCTTCCTACCCCCCCTCCCCCTCAAAAAAGAGGAGACTAATTGGAAGAACAGGAAGAAATTAAGCGTGGAAAGTGGGAAGAGGAGGAGGAGGAAGAGGAGGAGGAAGAAGAGGAGGAAGAGAGGAGAGAGTAAGCGACGAGCGAAGTCACACAGCCTCTGGAATCCAAATGACATCTCACATGCAGATGTTGATGCACCACTCAGGCCTAATCGACTTCGGGGAAAGGAGTCTCTGACACACACGCCGAAAGTTCTTAGCTAAATGTCGAAGGAGGGAGTGGCACGAGGGAGGGCGTCTTGTAAAATAAGGGTCTCTGCGCCGGCGGGGAAAAAAATTAAGTTGTAGCTTTTTGGTGGAGTTGTGGGGAAGAAGGCGAGGGTGGGAGGGGGGGGAGGTTGAAGTGTTGAGGAAGGAGGGGGTTGTGTGTGTGTGTGTGTGTGTGTGTGTGTGTGTGTGTGTGTGTGTTGTTGTTGTTGTTGTTGTTGTTGTTGTTGTTGTTGTTGTTGTTGTTGTTGTGTGGATACAGACACACACACACACACACACACACACACACACACATATATATACGTATATATGTATGTATACATACAGGAGGATGCAAAAGTAGGCATAGTTATGAAAAAAAGAAAACACGTACATTACTCATTGCATTTATTAGACAAACAAATCAACACTGCACATGCATGTAATAAGAAGTACAGCCTTGATCCCTCAGACATTCAAACTGCTTGCTCCGTCATTCAAACAAGCCTTTAATCGAGAGCGGACACTCTGGCACAAAGGTCCTTACCAGCATCAGTTTCCTGACAGGCCTGCAAGACGAAGTGAATTACGTCATCAACAGGGCGTGGCTTCACTATCCTCTGTCTTCCAATATTGGTATAAAATTCAATTGAGTTCCTAGTCCGTCAAATTATAAGCTATGGTTCAATTACAACTTTAATTGCCAAACGTTTATTTTTATGAAAAAATATAAAAGTTAAGATAAAAGTGTTATTATATTTATGATAAATGTTTTATTATAATTAATGAGTCTGGGAATATAAAAATGAGGCTAGTTAATTTAATGTACTAATTATTTCAATGAATTAAGTATCATAACACTAATGTGATACTGTATACCTGATTTTGCACCCCCGTGATGTATATTTATGCGCGTGTGTGTGTGTGTGTGTTTGTGTGTGTGTGTGTGTGTGTGTGTGTGTGTATGTGTGTGTGTGTGTGTTTTGTGTGGGGGGGGGGATTATATGCATGCATATATATGTTTTATGTATATCAAACTTGTATGTAGATGAACTGAAAATATAGTAGTCTGCCAACACAGCTGATGCCACTTTATTTTAAAAGAGATCGAATGAATTTTGCATATCAAATCAAAGTTGGTTGGGAAAGGACTTCGGAGGTACAGGAATACCATAGAAAATATGAGCATCATTATTATTCAACAAAGGGACGGCTTCTAAAAGGAAGTAGCGCTGTTAGTGATCCATTTGTATGCATAAATTCCTTCACGAAATATGAGGTAGACGTATAGACTTCTTTTTTTTTTTTCTCGCTTTCTCTTTGTCTATTGATTCACTTTATATTTGTTAATTTATCAATTTATGTATTTACTTTTGACAAGTCCTTTATCTCATATCCAAAGTATCTATACGGTGCTAACTATTGAAAACAGTCTAGTAACAATGCCATCCTGACAGAGACAGGTTGTACTAAATATAAGTATCCATGTATATATTCTACTGCTTGCTCTCGCGAATTAGAATTTACAGAATGTGGGGTCTAGGCAGCCGGCAACAGGTGACGGCGCTTGAGTGTGTGTGTTCATGTGTGTTGACTGATATTAAACCCACAACTTCCTTCTCTGGCTGCTAATAAATAAGCGGGTGTGCGTTTGTGTGTGTGTGTGTGTTTATAGGTGGGTGTACGTGCGTGTGTGTATGGGTGGGGTGCATGTGTGGATGCGTTTGTATGTTTTTTGTTTTGGTTTGTTTTTGTGTTTGTCTGTTTGTGTGTGTGTGTGTGTGTGTGTGTGTGTGTGTGTGTGTGTGTGTGTGTGTGTGTGTGTGTGTGTGGGTGTGTTTGAATGAGGTTAGTGAATCGTATAATATAACAATGATAAAGATGAAGGTCATACTAGCATATTTTACCCGGCGCCAAAGGAAACTAGTCGGCATTTCCCCCTTAAAAGATGCAAATTCCTCGCCCCACTAAAACACCAACTTGTGAACCAGCCGATGACACTCCGCGCGAGCCATCTGTCACTTCCATTATATTGCACGACCGACTCAGAGAGATAGCCGGGGCAAACAAGGCTGCATAAACAACGTGATTAGTTTTGCCGTCTTTCGCATTGAGGGGAAGGAGGGGAGGAGGGGAGGGAGGGCTGGATTGGCACCATTGAATGTGGA
>NC_061836.1:11341042-11346042 GCF_019202785.1 Penaeus chinensis
TGCATTCATGCTTCGTTCATTACGTGTATTTACATGCCTTTCCAAAAAGTTCGTTGTTTGTAATATCTGTTGTTGTTGTTGTTGTTGTTGGCGGATTATTACTGTCATTGTTGATACTGGTGTGTTGTATTTTACTTGTGATTGGTGATAGTTTCAGTGATAATGATAGTGATGGGAACTATCTAAAAATTATACAGAATATGAGGATTAATCATAATTATTGTCATCTTTATCTTTAATGTTCATGTTGTTGTTATGTGAGTGATGTCCTTATGGCAAGGATGGTAGTGGTAGTGATAATTTGGTCTTGTCGAATTATTAATAGTATTGATAACATTGTATTCATTGTTTGTAATTTGAACACTAATGACGACGCATGAAAGAATTTAGAAACTGTAATGATAATGGTCATTAGCATAACGTTAATGATAATGATGGGCTGATGGGCTTGATAATAATAAGAATTTCAACTGTACTGATAGTAATGATGATGATAATGTTGCAATAGAGGCCATGATAATAATACCGATAATCTTAACGATCTTAATTGAACATTGCTAATATCAATAATGATAGTAATAACAATGATAACAGTAACTGGAATGCGACCATAAAATAATGATAATAAAAGTACCAATGATAATAATAATAGTCATCAGATCGGGAAGGAATTACAAAAATGACACAGAAAATCCCGTTTTGTCTCTTCTTGCCTAATGAAGAACTAGACAACGACCTTCCAATGAAACATCATCGCCAAAGGGGGGGAGGGGAGGGGGGGGGGGTAAAGGGGAGGTCATTAACGACTTTCGCTTCCCTTTATTCTTTCTCTTGTTTTCTGCATTCCATTAGCCAAGAGTCGTTGCCGAGAGGAAGAGTTGTGACGCCGTGCTCTTGCTGCTGAGGATGGTAAAACTACGGTGGTAAAAAGAGGCAACAAAAACTCAAACATCGTCGGTGTCCATTGTGTATGTTTGGGAGGGAGAGAGAGAGAGAGAGAGAGAGAGAGAGAGAGAGAGAGAGAGAGAGAGAGAGAGAGAGAGAGAGAGAGAGTGAGTGAGTTTGTGTGCCTGTCTATCTGACTGTGCTTGTCTGTCTGTCTGTCTGTCTGTCTGTCTGTCTGTCTGTCTGTCTTTCTGTCAGTAAGTCATTTAGTCAGTCATTTAGTCAGTCAGTCAGTCAGTCATTTAGTCACACAGTCAGTTAGTCAGTCAGTAAGTCAGTTAGTCAGTCAGTCAGTCAGTCAGTCATTTAGTCAGTCAGTCAGTCAGTCAGTCAGTCAGTCAGTCAGTCAGTCAGTCAGTCAGTCAGTCAGTCAGTCAGTCAGTCAGTCAGTCAGTCTACTTTTCTATCTATCTATAATTCCATCTGCCCAATATTTGTATCTATATACGTCCTTCGACTCTTCCTTATATACCATATTTAGGAAACATAAATCGGGAATACACAGCTATCTAAACGTATACAAAGATACCTCTATACGTTTGTTTGTTTTTTTTCATCCATACGTAGCTTCGTCGAGTGGCCACGCGTACCCCCTCGCGCAAACAGCCATCGAGCCTGTACGCAGATGGCTGTCAGATTCCCAGCTAACGCATTCCCTTGTCACGCCATTTGTAGAGCTTTGGCCACAGGTCGCATGAAGCCGGCCTCGACCGTGCAGGCATATTGGCTCTCCTGGTACGTTTGATGTCGAAAAATGGAGTACCAATACCATAATTGATGGTATGCGTTTTGGGAGCTTGAGGGAGGTGGTGGGGTTGGGGGTTGGGAGTTGGGGGTTGGAGGGTTGGGGGGTTGGGGGGTTGGGGGGTTGGGGGGGCGTGTGCTACAAGTACCTGTGATGTTCTTTGCGAATGTTTTTTTTTTTTTTTTTCTTTTTTTTTTTTTTTTTTTGGTGGGGAGGGGGTAGATTTTTTTAGTAATGGTAATGGGGTAGTGATAATAATAATAATGATGATGAACAGATCATTATCATCGTTATGATTAATTTCAGCCGCAGCAGTATTATTATTATAATTATCATCAGTAATTTTGGCAATATAAACAGAATATAAACCCATATTCTCAATCTCATTTACAATGTCGATAATATAACCATCATTATCATCGCGTCTGATAATTAGCTTAGATAATATCATTGCTGTGATCAGAAATTTAGACAATGCTTTAATTTAGTTTTTAGTATTTGTCATAATTATTAATTCCGTGATTATTTTGATACGTGGACTTATTATCATAGTTATTTTCTTATCAATTTCTCTAGGAAAAGAAAAGAGAAAATGTCAATGAAAATAATAATGTCTCTCAGTTTTATCGTTTGTTTATTTAGTGTTTTATTGCTGGCATTACTATTTTAATTATCATTAGCATTAGTATTATTACTTATGATGATTATTGACATTTCTGATATTATAATTATGGTTAATTTATTTTGTCATTGTTATTATTGTCATTGTTGTTATTTTTGTTCTTATTGTTGTCATCGATATTATCATCAGTTTATGTCATTTGAGTTATTATATGCTTCTATATAAATATGTGATAAAATAATTGTATGTATTTGTACATTTTGGACGATGATAGTGTCATAGCAATTTAAAGTCTCGCATTTCATCCATTGTAACAACTATTCATTGTGATCCTGTCAAAAGAGAGAAAGAAGAGCATGCTCTATATCCACGGACAGTAAACTATCAATTCTCATCCAGTCGCTATCAATTCCCCCCAACCCCCCCGCCTCTCCACCTCCTTATCTCCCCTCCTCCACCCCCTCCACCCCCTCCACCCCCTTTCCATTTCATTCGCTTTATATCCTTTTGCCTCGTTCATCCCTCCACTCTTCTCCACTCTCCTCCTCTTCCTCCCTTTCCACTCCCCCTTTCGCTTTTTCCACTTCCTTTCTACCTCTTTCACTTCCCCTTCCGCCTTTTCTACTCAGCCTTCCGCCCTTCCACCCTTTTCCACACCCACCTTCCACCCTTTTCCACATCCTCTCCAACTCTTTCAATATCCCTTTCGCCCTCTCCACTCCCTCTTCCACTCCCCCTTCCAACCTTCCCATTCCTCCCCCCACCCCACTCCCCTCCCCCCTCCCCCCGTGTAAATAGCAATAGAAATGGAAGAAGCGTTAGATTTGCGCATTTCCACCCCTACCCTCCCCCCACCCCCATCCAACCCCTATTTTTTAAGTAACCTTTTTTTTTCTAGCATTAAGTAAATGGCTCCATTAACCAGCGACGCCAGCAGCAAATTACCCCCCTTCATGAAACTGTTATTGTTTGGGTCTTGGGTGAAGCTTTTTTCTTCTCTTTACTTTGCGTTTTCGTTTTATTTTTATTTTTTTTATTGTGAGGGTGTTGGGGTGATAGGTCGTCTTTCTCTCTCTCTCTCGCTCGCCCCCCCCCCCCCCCACTCCTTTTTTTGGGGGTGGGAGATAATTGAACAAATTATATTAGTGGTTGTTAGGATATGGATGCGATGCGATGTGTGTGTGTGTGCGCCTATCTATCTATCTATCTATCTATACATTCTGTACATATATGCACTATATGTATATCTACCTAAAGAAACAGAGACAGACAGACAGACACACACACACACACACACACACACACACACACACACACACACACACACACACACACACACACACACACACACACACTCACTTATATGTATTTATGCATGTATGTACCTACGCGTACAACTCCGCATATGTTCGTGCATTCTTAAAATATGCAACACTATATTTTATGGCATCATGTACTACCTGTCCTTGCAAGAGTGAACGCCTGTCTTCCATGTTCAGGGCCAGGAACACACAGCACTTTTGGTTCGTTTTATTTTTGATGTAACAAAGGTTTTTTCGGTGTTCAGACCAGGTAACAAACTGTCTGCAGAATTCGCATATATGTTTGGCATTGTGTACTGTGCGTTTGTGTCTTTGCATTGTGTGTGTCTGGTTGGCTGTTTGGTTGTTCCTGTGTAGGTTTGTGCATTTGTGTGTTTGTCTTTGTGTGTATGTGTGTGTTTGTGTGTAGTATGGTGGCTTGAGGCTGTATGTGAATAGCTTTGTTTATATATATACATATATGTATATACGACTGCCGCGACGATCCAGTGGTTAGAGCACTGGACTCCGACCCTCATGGTCCCGAGTTCAATTCCCTGCCGCGGCGGTCGTAAAAATGCCTGCGCTCTGACTGTTGGCTCGAGCCCGAGAAAAAACGACATATCGCCTTGAGAAGCCAAAACGCAGGTGTCGTAGGGGGAAGTCGCCGCCGTGGCACAAGTGTTAGCGCGCCATACTGCGGGTGATTAAGAAGGGCATCCAATCAGGTATGGGTGACACTGCCATGCAACCTCTCAATAGTGAAGTGAAAGAGGCCTATGTCCTGCAGTGGAATAAATGGCTGTTGAAAAAAAATGTATATACATAGATGTATGTGTATATATATATATATGTATATATATATACATATATATATATACATTTATATATATGTATATATATATATATATATATATATATAGAGAGAGAGAGAGAGAGAGAGAGAGAGAGCGTATGTGTGTGTGTATGAACAAGAAAAGTAAAGATATACCTTACATCACGCTTATCAAGAGCATATCCGACAACCACACCCCACCCGATAGCCAAACACATTAACACACTCTCTCTAAAATAAAAATAAAAACTCCCCGGCCCTTTAACGCTTCTCGTCACGATCCTTTCCCGGCCGGTGCATAGACATCCCGTCCTTCGCCCTCCTTCCTTCCTCCCCTCCTTCCTTCCTCCCCTTTGTCCCTTACTCTCCTTCCCCTACAGTGTCTGTCGCAAAAAAAAAAAAAAAAAAAAACTTACCGGATCCGCAGGGCTTCCGTTAATGTCCCATGAGAAGTCGGGGTAGTATTCTGTGTTCATGGAAGAGCAGTTGAGGTTGACGAATTCCAAGGTAGTGTAGGTGTCTTGCATGCCGGTCACCAGAGGGCGTTGCAGA
>NC_061836.1:11353542-11356042 GCF_019202785.1 Penaeus chinensis
CCCTCTGTCTCCTCTCTCCCATTCTAGCCTCCCTCTCTTATCCCCCCCTCCACCCTCTCTCACCCTCCCCCCCTTTCCTCTTCCACCCTACCCTCCCCATTCCCCAGATCTCACCCTCCTCTCCCATCCTACCCTCCCCGTTCCCCCTCTCTCACCCTCCTCTCCCCCTACCCTCTCTCTTACACCCTCCCCTCTCCCCTCCAACCCACCCACCCCTCCCCCTCCCCCTCCCCTCCCATCCCGCCCACCCGCCCTCCGTAAAAGTAATATACGCTTCTTGTTTCGAAGAGCAAAAAGGAACCAGCGTAAAGAAAGCATTCTTAAATCAGGTAGTTCGTCTTTCGCGTCACGTTTACCTCTGAAATTGGTATCTACGCAATGCACGTGTTGTTGGTGAGGGGAGGGGAGGGGGGAGGGAGAGGGAGGAAGAGAGGGAGAGGGAGAGGGAGGGAGAGGGAGAGGGAGAGGGAAAGGGAGAGAAAGAGGGAGAGGGAGAGGAAGAGGTAGAGGGAGAGGAAAAGGGAGAGGAAGAGGGAGAGGAAGAGGGAGAGGGAGAGGGAGAGGAAGAGGTAGAGGAAGAGGGAGAGGAAGAAGAAGAGGAAGAGGAAGAGGAGGAAGAGGAAGAGGAAGAGGAAGAGGAAGAGGAAGAGGCAGATGGAGAGGGAGAGGGAGAGGGAGAGGGAGAGGGAGAGGGAGAGGGAGAGGAAGAGGTAGAGGGAGAGGAAAAGGGAGATGAAGAGGGAGAGGAAGAGGGAGAGGAAGAAGAAGAGGAAGAGGAGGAGGGAGAGGAAGAGGAAAGAGGAAGAGAGAGGAAGAGGAGGAGGGAGAGGAAGAGGAAGAAGAGGAAGAGGAAGGGGAAGAGGAAGAGGCAGATGGAGAGGGAGAGGGAGAGGGAGAGGAAGAGGAAGAGGAAGAGGAAGAGGAAGAGGAAGAGTAAGAGTAAGAGTAAGAGTAAGAGTAAGAGTAAGAGTAAGAGTAAGAGTAAGAGTAAGAGTAAGAGTAAGAGTAAGAGTAAGAGTAAGAGTAAGAGTAAGAGTAAGAGTAAGAGTAAGAGTAAGAGTAAGAGTAAGAGTAAGAGGAAGAGGAAGAGGAAGGGTTGAGAAGAAGAAGGAGGAAGGGGGGAGAGAAGAAGAATGAAAGGGGGGAGAGAAGAAGAAGGAGAAATGGGGCAGAAGAAAACGAAGGAAGGGGGAGAGCGAGGGAGGAAGGGAGGGAGGGAAGAAGGGTAGGAGAGAGACAGAGAGAGAGATAATCAGAGAGAGAGAGAGAATTATATATATAGAGAGAGAAAGAACTATAGAGAGCGAGAGAGCGAGAGAGCAAGAGAGAATTATTGAGAGATAGAGAGAGAGGGCGAGGAAGAGGGAGAGGAAGAGGACGAGGAAGAGGGAGAGGAAAAGGGAGAGGAAGAGGGAGAGGAAGAGGGAGAGGGAAAGGAAGAGGAAGAGGGAGAAGAAGAGGGAGAGGAAGAAGAAGAGGAAGAGGAGGAGGGAGAGGAAGAGGAAGAGGAAGAGGAAGAGGAAGAGGAAGAGGAAGAGGAAGAGGAAGAGGAAGAGGAAAAGGAAAGGGAAAGGGAAAGGGAAAGGGAAAGGGAAAGGGAATGGGAATGGGAATGGGAAAGGGAAAGGGAAAGGGAAAGGGAAAGGGAAAAGGAAAAGGAAAAGGAAAAGGAAAAGGAAAAGGAAAAGGAAAAGGAAAAGGAAAAGAAAAGGAAAAGGAAAAGGAAAAGGAAAAGGAAAAGGAAAAGGAAAAGGAAAAGGAAAAGGAAAAGGAAGAGGAAGGAAGGGTTGAGAAGAAGAAGGAGGAAGGGGGGAGAGAAGAAGAAGGAAAGGGGGGAGAGAAGAAGAAGGAGAAATGGGGTAGAAGAAAACGAAGGAAGGGGGAGAGCGAGGGAGGAAGGGAGGGAGGGAAGAAGGGTAGGAGAGAGACAGAGAGAGAGATAATTAGAGAGAGAGAGAGAATTATATATATAGAGAGAGAGAAAGAATTATAGAGAGCAAGAGAGAATTATTGAGAGATAGAGAGAGAGGGCGAGGAAGAGGGAGAGGAAGAGGGAGAGGGAGAGGGAGAGGGAGAGGAAGAGGGAGAGGAAGAGGACGAGGAAGAGGGAGAGGAAGAGGACGAGGAAGAGGGAGAGGAAGAGGGCGAGGAAGAGGGAAAGGAAGAGGGAGAGGAAGAGGGAGAGGGAGAGGAAGAGAGGAAGAGAGGAAGAGTCGGGGTAAAAAGGGGAGTAATAAAAAAAATATAAGATGAGAGAGAAAAAGGGTAGAGGGAGAGAGACTATAATAGTTGTCTGCAGGAAGTAGGTTAGGCTGTGGGAGGGAGAGAAGGGGGAAGGGGCAAGGGAGGGAAGGGGAAAAATAAAGATAATAGGTATGTGTGGGAGGAAAAAAAGAGAAAAAGCAGAGGTAGCTAAAGGAAGGGGGGGGGGGGGCGGATGAAGAGGGGGGATGAGGAGGGAAGGGAGGGAGGGAAAGGGGGAAGGAAGAGAGGGAAAGGG
>NC_061836.1:11361042-11363542 GCF_019202785.1 Penaeus chinensis
CTGTCTCTCACCTACCCTCCCTCCCTCCCTCCCTCCCTCCCTCCCTCCCTCCCTTCCTCCCTCCCTCCCTTCCTCCCTCCCTCCCTCCCTCCCTCCCTCCCTCCCTCTCTCCCTCCCTCTCTCCCTCCCTCCCTCCCTTCCTCCCACCCTCCTTCCCTCCCTCCCTCCCTCCTTCCCTCCCTCCCTCCCTCCCTCCCACCCTCCTTCCCACCTACAAACCTACCTTCATTTCTCTCCCATTCTTCAACCAAACCCATTATCTCGTCATAAAAGAAACACACTCGACACTTAATGCGACCGTATGCCTCTCCCTCCGAGTTCTCAATAATGAACCCATTCACCAATTAAACTCAAAACACACAAGTACTTCACAATCATAAATAGGCAAAAGGGATTAAAAAAAGGAAAAAAAAAAAAAAAGGGGGGGACGATACGCAACGGGAATAAGTAAGACTCGTGAAATCCTCCTTACAAGCTACGCAGAAGGGGTAAGTCTCGTCTTATGAATTCTGTAATATGCCTTGCGACGCGGATAATAAGCGACCTTAATGCGCTCCGGAAGTCTTGGGTGTATAGTGAGGGAGGGAGGAGGGAGGGAAGGAGGGGGAGGGAGGGAAGGGGAGGCAGGGAGAGAAGGAGAGGGAGGGAGAGAAGGAGAGGGAGAGAGAGAAGGAGGGGGAGGGGGAGAAGGAGAGGGAGAAAGAGAAGGAGAGGGAGAGAGAGAAGGAGAGGGAGGGAGAGGAGGAGAGGGAGGGAGAGAAGGAGAGGGAGAGAGAGAAGGAGAGGGAGAGAGAGAAGGAGAGGGAGAGAGAGAAGGAGAGGGAGAGAGAGAAGGAGAGGGAGAGAGAGAAGGAGAGGGAGAGAGAGAAGGAGAGGTAGAGAGAGGAGGAGAGGGAGAGAGAGAAGGAGAGGGAGAGAGAGAAGGAGAGGGAGAGAGAGAAGGAGAGGGAGAGAGAGAAGGAGAGGGAGAGAGAGAAGGAGAGGGAGAGAGAGAAGGAGAGGGAGAGAGAGAAGGAGAGGGAGAGAGAGAAAGAGAAGAAGGGAGAGAAAGAGAAGAAAGGAGAGAAGGAGAGGGAGGGAGAGAAGGAGTAGGAGAGAGAGAAGGAGAGGGATAGAGAGAACTGGAGGGTGGTAGAGAAGGAGTAGGAGAGAAAGAAGGAGAGGGATAGAGAGAGATTGTTGAGGAGAATAGAGAGAGGGGAGGAGGGAATAAGGAGAGGAAGAGAGAAAAAGAAGGGAGGGAGAAGGTGGAGGAGGATAGAGAGAGAAAGAGAGAGAGGAAGGGAGAAGAGGGAGAGAGAGAAGGGGAAGAAGAGAGAGGAAGAGAGGGGAAAGGGAGAGAGAGAAAGAGAAGGGAGGATGAATGGAAGAGGAAATAGAGAGGGAGAAGGAAAGAGGAAAGGAGAGAAAGCGAGAGAAAGGGGGAGACAGAGAAACAAAGTGAGAGGCAGAGAGAGGAAGAGCAGGGGAGAGGATGAGAAACGGAGAAAGAGGATAGATGGATGAGACAGAAAGAGAAAGAGAAAAGGAAAGAGAGAAGACGCTAAGAAAGAGAATCCCGGACTGTAAAAAGAAGAATCAATACTTCAGGAACTTCAGGCATATCTTATCTCCCCGACGAGACATACGAGGTAATGATGGTAAAACGAGTCAATGATGAAGGGAAATATAAGATTGGAATCCCCCCCCCCCCCCTCTCGTTCCTTCCCTTCTCTGTTTCTCTCCTTTTCTCTCCTTTTTTCTCCGTTGCTCTCCATTTCTCTCTTTTTCTCTCTTTTTCTCTCCTTTTCTCTCATTGTCTCTCCGTGTTTTCTCTTTTCCTCTCTTTTCCTCTCTTTTCCTCTCCTTTTCTCTCTGTTTCTCTCTTTTTCTCTCCTTTTCTCTCATTGTCTCTCCGTGTTTTCTCTTTTCCTCTCTTTTTCTCTCTTTTCCTCTCCTTTTCTCTCTGTTTCTCTCTTTTTCTCTCCTTTTCTCTCTGTTTCTCTCTTTTTCTCTCCTTTTCTCTCTTTTTCTCTCTTTTTTTCTCTTTTTCTCTCTTTTTCTCTTTTTTTTCTATTCTTCTCTCTTTTTCTCTCTTTTCTTCTCTTGTTCTCTCTTTTTCTCTCTTTTTCTATCTTTTTCTCTCTTTTCTTCTCTTTTTCTCTCTTTTTATCTCTTTTCCTCTCATTTTCTCTCTTTTCTCTCCTTTTCTCTCTGTTTTTCTCTTTTCCTCTCTTTTTCTCTCTTTTCCTCTCTTTTCCTCTCTTTTTCTCTCTTTTTCTCTCTTTTCTTCTCTTTTTCTCTCTTTTTCTCTCTTTTCCTCTCTTTTTCTATCTTTTCTCTCCTTTTCTCTCTTTTTTTCTCTTTTTCTCTCCGTTTCTCTCTTTTTTCTCTCTTTACCTCTCCTTTTCTCTCTTTTCTCTCTTTTTTTTCTCTTTTTCTCTCCTTTTCTTCCGTGTCTCTCCTTTTCTCTCTTTTTCTCTCCTTTCCTCCCTTTTCCTCTCCTTTTCTCTGTTTCTCT
>NC_061836.1:11368542-11376042 GCF_019202785.1 Penaeus chinensis
AAAGGTAAAAGGTAAAAGGGAAAAGGGAAAAGGGAAAAGGGAAAAGGGAAAAGGGAAAAGGGAAAAGGGAAAAGGGAAAGGGAAAAGGGAAAAGGGAAAAGGGAAAAGGGAAAAGGGAAAGGGAAAGGGAAACGGAAAAGGGAAAGGGAAAAGGGAAAAGGGGAAAGGGTAAGAGTAAGGAACAGACAAAGAGAGAGCGAGACAGATCGAGGAAGAGAGAACACGTGAGAAAGAGAGAAAAAAAGAAAAGAAAAATAGACCTAACAAACGCAAGAAATATGGCGAAAAAACGTTTTTTTTTTTACGTTACATCGGCGCTCTCGTAAATATCTTGTTGCTGTCACTGTAAACTCTCGAATATATTATGAGGAAAAATGAGGATGAAGGAAGGGGCGAAGAGAAGGAAGAAGAAGAACAGGAAAATCCTCCAACGCCTTTCGTTCTTCCTTCTTCCTATTTATGGCTATTCGCGGGACATTTCCTTTTCCCTTCGCTTATTATGTGTTTTAGTATTATTTTTATCATTATTATTATTATCGTATTATTATTTTTATCATTATTATTATTATCGTATTATTATTTTTATCATTATTATTATTATCGTATTATTATTTTTATCATTATTATTATTATCGTATTATCATTTTTATCATATTATTATTATCATCATCATCATTACTATCATTACTATCATCATCATTATTGTTATTATGTTATTATTGTATTTATTGTTATTAGATTTATTATTATTATATTCATTATTATTAAATTTATTATTATTATATCTATTATTATTACATTTATTACTATTATATTTATTATTACTATATTTATTATTACTATATTTATTATTATTATATTTATTATTATTATATTTATTATTATTATATTTATTATTATTATATTTATTATTATTATATTTATTATTATTATATTTTTTATTATTATATTTATTATTATTATATTTATTATTATTATATTTATTACTATTATATGTATTATTATTATATTTATTATTATTATATTATATTTATTATTATTATATTTATTATTACTATATCTATTATTATTATATTTATTATTTTTATATTTATTATTATCATATTTATTATTATCAAATTTATTATTATTATATTTATTATTATTAAATTTATTATTAGTAAATTTATTGTTACTATATTTATTGTTACTATATTTATTATTACTATATTTATTATTATTATATTCATTATTATTATATTCATTATTATTATAATTATTATTATTATATTCATTATATAATATATAATATATATAATAATTATATTCATTATTATTATATTCATTATTATTATATTCATTATTATTATATTCATTATAATCATATATATTATTATCATATATATTATTATCATATTTATTATTGTCATATTTATTATTATCATATTTATTATCATCATATTTATTGTTTTTATATTTATTATTATTATATCTATTATTATTATATTTATTATTATTATATCTATTATTATCATATCTATTATTATCATATCTATTATTATATCTACTATTGTTATATCTATTATTATTATACCTAATATTATTATACTTATTATTATTATATTTATTATTATAATATTTATTATTATTATATTTATTGTTAATATACCTATATTATTATACTTATTATTATTATACTTATTATTATTATTATACTTATCATTATTATACTTATCATTATTATACTTATTATTAGTAGATTTATCATCATCACCATCACGCTCCCACATCTGTGCGACTGTGAGACTTCGTACTTGAAATAACTCAGATAACTCATGTCAGTATAGACATTTTACTTTAAATATGTCAGATGATTTTTAACTTCTTGAGCTCTGATAGCTCGGTCGGTAGGGCGCGCGTCTTTCGTTCGGGTGGGCCGGGTTCGCGTCTCGTTCGTGGGGGGGTCGGTAATTTTTTTTATTATCGGTATCATTAGTATTGTCGCTATCGTTGTGGTTATTATTTTTTGTCAACATTGGTGTTACTTTTTTATTTATTATCATTCTTCTTATTACTGTTGTTCTTATTATTATTGTTGTTATTATTTGTTATATATCATTATTATTTTTATTATTATCATCGGTGTTACTATTATTATTCATCATTATCATTATGATGATAATTATTTTCTGTTTATTTTGTATTGTTATTATTATCATCATTATTATTATTATCATTATTATCATTATTATTATTATCGGTATTATCGTTATTATCATTATTATTATTATTATTATTATTATTATTATTATTATTATTATTATTATTATTATTATTATTGTTATCATCATCATTATCATTATCATTATTATTATTATTATTATTATCTTCATTATTATCATTATTATCGTTAACATTATCATTATCGTTATCATTATCATTATTATTATTGTTGATATTATTATTAATCATTATTAGTATCGTTAAAATTATCATTATTATTATCCTTACAGTTATCATTATAAATATCATTATCATTATCATTATTATTGATATCATCACATCATCATCATTATTACTACTAATAATAATATTAATATTATTATTATCAGTATTATTACTGCTATTATTATCGCTATCGTTATCATTATCATTGATATTATTTTTTATATCATTTTATCTTTATCACTATTGTTGGTATTTTTCCTTATCGTTATTGCTATCATTTTTATTATCATTATTATTATTGTTATCATTATCTTTATTATTGTTATCATTATCATTACCATTATCACTATCATTATCATTATCATTATCATTGTCATTATCATTATCAATATACCTGCCAATGTCATTGTCATAGTCATTGCCATTGTCATTGTCATTATCATTATCACTGTCCAATGTCATTGTCATTATCACTGTCAATGTCACTGTCACTGTCACTGTCACTGTCAGTATTCCAGCATATCCGTCGTGTGCATTGAGAAATATTTCGAAAACCAAGTGACAGAATAAGTGTCATATTATGTTTATAAACCTAAACATCAACAAACACTGTGACTCCAGGATTTCGGTTATTGTTCAAATCTTCGGACATTTCTTTGCCTTCCATGTCGTACATTCCATGCTGAAGCTTCCAACCCCAGTCTTCTGTCGGTAATATGTTCCCCCTTGTAACTTAACTTGCTATATATATTTTTCCCCTAAAACGCACTTTGAGAGGATTTTGTATACGTTAATCTACATAAAATTGCGCTTTTTTAGATACCAAATTCATTAGTATAATTTTTTTTCGGTTGTAATGCTATTATTGCTAGACTAATGTATGTGAGTGTGAGCACAGACTTTTTACTTTAAATATGTCAGATGATATTTAACTCCTTGAGCTCTGATAGCTCGGTCGGTAGGCACGCGCGTCTTTCGTTCGGGTGGGCCGGGTTCGCGTCTCGTTCGTGGGTGGGTTGTAATATTTTTTATTATCAGTATCATTAGCATTGTCGCTATCGTTGTGGTTATTAGATTTGTCAACATTAGTGTTACTTTGTAATCATCAGTCTTATTATTATCATTGTTATTATTATTATTGTCATTATTATCATTGCTATTATCATTATCATTATTGTTGTTGTTGTTGTTATTATTGTTGTTATTATTTGTTATTCTATTATTGCTATTATCATTATTACCCTCACCGTTGTAAATGTTTCTTATATTATTTGTTATCTCTATCTCTAGCACGGTGACTGCTGGGGGCGAACCGAAAGGTCAGACGAGGTCAGATGTAATCGTCATCTAAGCCCTCGCTGAGGCGATGGTTCCAAACTGACTTAGAGCCACGTGGTAAGCAGTCACGTGGTCTTTGGGCCTAATGACTTACACAAATCGTACTTATGTACCTGCCATAGGCCTTATAATGATTAATATTGGGAAAGATATTATACTAATCAATTTGGCAGCAAGAGAAGCGCAATTTTATATAGATTAACATATCTATAATCATGCCCAAAGTGCCTTTGAGGGAAAAGTTTGCAGCTAGTTAAGTAACAGAGGGTATTTTGTCAAAATTGCACTCAGTTACACAAATTTCAGAATAAAACCAGGTTGAAGAGAACATTATAACGATTAAATTCTTTAGCTTTTTAAGACGAAATTACATATATCATATCTAAGTGAATTCAAATAATGTTTTGAAAGTTTTGATACCTATCCATGGCGTTATTGAAGATGAAAGCAAAATCTGCTAAAATTCAAAATTTTTGAAATTAAAAGAAAAATCATGAAGTTTGTCTTTATAATAGTATTCCAGCATACTGGTTTCTTTCCATAGAGAAATATTTCGAATACTAAACAAAAGTTATAGAATAAGTGTCATATTATGTTGATAATCTTGAACATCAAAAAACAAATTGCACTGTGACTTCAGAATCTCGAAAATATTCAACTTTTTTACATTTCCCTCGCCATCCATGTCGTACATTCCATGCTGAAGCTTCCAACCCCAGTCTTCTGCCGGTAATCTGTTCCCCTTGTTATTGCTGTATCCCCCCCCCCCCCCACCCCACCCTAAACGCACTTTGAAAGGATTTTGGATATGTAAATATACACGACATTGCGCTTTTTTAGATACCAAATTCATTAGTATAATTTGTTCAGGGTTCAGTCCTATTTTAACTAAACTCATGTCAGTATAGACTATTTGCTTTAAAAATATCAGATGACAACATACTTGAGCTCTGATAGCTCGGTCGGTAGCACGCGTGTCTTTCGTTCGGGTAACCTGGGTTCGCGTCTCGTTCGTGGGTGGGGTGGTAATATTTTTCTTATCAGTATCTTATCTTATCAGCATGGTCGCTATCGTTGATGTTATTAGTTTTTGTCAACATTTTTATACTTATATCATTATCATTGTTGTTATCATTATTATTACTACTATTACTATTTATATTACTATTATTATTACTATTACCATTACTATTACTATTACTGTAACTGTTACTATTACTATAACTATTATTATCATTATTACCGTCATTATCATTGTTTTCATATTTATTATTATTAACATTATTATTATCATTATCATGCTTATTATTATTATTGCTATTATCAATTTTATAATTATTGTTTTCATTATCGTTATCATTTTATTATTATTAGTAGTAGTAGTAGTGCTACTACTATTAATATTCTTAATTTAATAATACCATTAATATTATCAACATTATTAATATTATAATTATTAATATTATTAATAATATTGATATTACTAATAATATTGACAATATTAATAATATTGATATTATTAATTATATTGAAATTAATAATAATAATAATGATAATGATAATGGTGATGATAATGATAATCATTATTGTTATTATTATTATTACACTCAGACAAGTGTGCAAGTGCGAGTGGAGACGTTGAAATTGAAATATGACAGATAACACTTAATCAATAGAGCTTCGATAGCTCGATCGGTAGGGCGCGCGTCTTTCGTTCGGGTGGGCCGGGTTCGCGTCTCGTTCGTGGGTAGGTCGGTAATTTTTTTTGTTTTTTTTTCTAGAGTTAATTGACTACATGATTACTATTGCTATTCTATACATAGTCCCCATGTTAAGCCATCTGTCCCTCAAGGAAGATCAAATCCATTCTTATCTGAGCTTTCGTGCACGTAAGAGCCAGTAAAGACGTCTCCCTAACCCCAGGACGGGCCTCGCTCCAGCGTTGTTTCCCGAGGATGCATGGCCTAGGTGCTCGAAGGGGGTTGAACAACGCTGTATTTCCTTTAATATCCACTGGATTACTATGGTTTCTTTACCTCCCCGGAGCTCAGTGCTCTTTTATCTCTCTGTGTCTCTGCCTCGGCCTCTCTTTCTTTGTTTCTGTCCCTTTCTCTGTATCTCTGCCTCTGTTTCAGTCCCTTTCTCTCTCTCTCTCTCTCTCTCTCTCTCTCTCTCTCTCTCTCTCTCTCTCTCTCTCTCTCTCTCTCTCTCTCTCTCTCTCTCTCTCTCTCTCTCTCTCTTTCTCTCTCTCATTTTTCTTTCTCTCTCTCTCATTCTTCTCTCTCTCTCTCTATCTCTCTCTCATACACACGCAACACTCCCCTAGCTAAGCCCACATAACGCAGCGTCACACGTGCGGTTTCGTGCTTCTGCCCGACGGAACTTCAGATGTCGCCGCAGCCGTCGCCTGTAGATGAGTCGAAGTCTTGTGTTCCGTGGCGCCTGTCTTGTCCTCCACGCCAGCCCAAGACCTTCCAAGTTTGGGCGTGACACATGTGCGCTATGGCTGTCTCACTGAACGAATGACTTGAGGGAGTGGCTGGCTGAATGGATTGATGGGTGGATGGATGGAGGGATGAATTATATATATATATATATATATATATATATATATATATATATATATATATATATATCAATGTGCGTGCGTGTGTGTTTATGTATGTATGTGCGCATGCATGTATGCATGCATGTATTCACACGTATAAATGAATAAATTCATGCATGTATGTATGTGTGTATTAAGTGTATGTGTATTTTGTATATATGTATAGGCTACATGTGTACATCACTGACTAATTAGATGAACAGGCTGCCTGAGTGTATGTAGACAGAACAGGAAGAGGCAAACACACAAAGGAAGAAAATAAAACAGAGGCAGAGAAAACAGAGAGGCAGTCAGACAGACAAAGAGACTTACTAGTAAAGCGGAGTGTATGAAAGGAGGGAGACGAGAAGAAGACAAGGAGATAAGAGAACTAAGTAAAGCAGAGTGGATGGGAAAAGATGGATGTAATGAGGCGGAGTAATGACGAGCGCAAAAAAGGGACAAAAACAGCTTTGATCTATAGGGAGGAGGGTTTCACAATGCCACGTGGCGGTTTTTATGGCTTCGAATCCTCGTGTGTTTGTCGGCAGGTTTCATTTGTCCTTTGTGTTTGTTTGTGAGTGTGTTTTGCGTTTTATTTTGTGTGTATGTGTGGGGGTATAGTTATATATAGGGGAGAAAGAGTATATTTATGAATATATAAGTAAAATCTATTATTTAGACTCAGCCCTTCCTGTAGTTAACATTGGTCCAGGGGCGGAACTGAACGCTGGACATGCACGGAGGGAGAAAGAAGGTAATACCTTCTATGTATATATATATGTGTGTGTGTGTGTGTGTGTGTGTGTGTGTGTGTGTATGTATGTATGTATATGCATGTATGCATATGTATATATGTGTATGTGTGTGTGTGTGTATATATATACATATATGTGTGTGTGTGTGTGTGTGTGTGTGTGTGTGTATATATGTGTGTATATATATGTATATGTATATATGTATGTATATATATGTATATTTATATATGTATATATATATATGTATATATACATATAAATGTATGTATGTATGTGAATGTGTATGTGTATGTGTATGTATGTGTATATGTATATGTATATGTATATGTGTGTATGTGTACACCCATACACACATACATGCATATATATTTAAATATTTAAATATATATA
>NC_061836.1:11391042-11401042 GCF_019202785.1 Penaeus chinensis
CATTATCAGTGTTTTCTCGTTTATGTGACCCAGTTACCTTCATGACTTGACGAGTTTCATCTAATTATGTTGCTGCTTCTCTCCTTATTTCGTATTACTTCTGCCTGATTTCTCTTCCTTCTCTTTTTCTCTTTTTTCTCTCTTTCTCTCTCTTTCTTTCAGTCTTTCTTTCTTTCTCGCTTTCTCTCTCTTTCTTTCACTCTTTCTTTCTTTCTCGCTTTCTCTCTTTCTCTCTCCTCTTCTCTTCTCTTCTCTTCTCTTCTCTTCTCTTCTCTTCTCTTCTCTTCTCTTCTCTTCTCTTCTCTTATCTTATCTTCTTTTCACCTCCCCTTCCCATCTCCCCCTCCTCCTCCTCTCTCTTCCCTTTCCTTCCCTTCTTTCCCTCCCCTCCCCTCCCCTCCCCTCCTCTCCCCTTCTTTCCTTCCCTACCCATCCAATCCCATCCCCTCTCTTCTCTTCATCTCCCCTTCCCTACCCTTCTTTCCTTCCCCTTCCCATCCCCTCCTCCCCATTCCCCCCCCACCCTTTCTCTCTCCTCATCGATCCCCCTACCTGTCCCTGCCGCCCCTCCCCTCCCCTTCTTCCCTGCCCCCCCTTCCCTGCCTCCCTTCCCTGCCCCCCCTTCCCTGCCTCCCTTCCCTGCTTCCCTTCCCTGCCTCCCTTCCCTTCCCCCCTTCCCTGCCCCCCCCTTCCCTGGCCCCCCTCCGATGCCGCCCTTCCCTGCCGCCCCTCCCCTGCCCTCCTTCCCTGCCCCCCCTTCCCTGCCTCCCTTCCCTGCCTCCCCTTCCCTGCCTCCCTTCCCTGCTTCCCTTCCCTGCCTCCCTTCCCTTCCCCCCTTCCCTGCCCCCCCCTTCCCTGGCCCCCCTCCGCTGCCCCCCTTCCCTGCCCCCCTCCCATGCCCCCCTTCCATGACCCCCCCTTCCCTGCCCCCCTTCCCTGCCCCCTTCCCTGCCCCATCCCCTGTCCCCTACCCTGCCCCCCTTCCCTGCCCCCCCCTTCCCTGCCCTCCTCCCCTGCCCCTATCCCCTGCCCCCCCTTCCCTGTCCCCCTTTCCTGCCATCCCTTCCCTGACCCCCCTTCCCTTCCCCCTTCCCTGTCCCCCTTCCCTGCCCACCCCTTCCCTGCCCCCTTCCCTTCCCCCTTCCCTGTCCCCCTTCCCCTGCCACTCTCCCCTTTCCCCCTTCCCTGCCCCTCTCCCCTCCCCCCCCTCCCCTTCCCCCCTTCCCTACCCCAACCCATCTCTTCCCTTCCCCCCCTTCCCCTGCCCCCTTTCCTCCCCTCCCTCCCTTAAAAACTAATTGGCCCTGGTATTTAGGGAGTTCAAATAGCCTTCGAAAGACAACCTTACAAATCGCCGTCATTTGTATCAATTAAGCCATGAGTGAATTCTTCTTATTGTTTGGGACTTTCGGGAGGATTGTTTTTTTTTTTTACCCTCCGAGTTTTGAGGATTTTGTTGGTCGTGTGTGTTTTTTTTTTTTTTTTTTTGTGATTTATTCGTGTGTTTTTGTTTTGTTTCTTTCTTTTTTTTTTTCCTTTTTTTTTTTTTTTTTTCTTTCTATATGTTGGTTTTGTTGGTTCGTTCGTTCTGTGTTATTTTTTATGTATCAAGGGAGAGAGAAAAAGAAAAGATAAATATGGAGAGAGAGAGAGAGACAGAGGGGGGGGAGAGGGAAAGAGGAAAAGAGGAAAAGAGGAAAAGAGAAAGAGAGTTAGAGAGTTAGAGAGAAAGAGAGAAAGAGAGAAAGAGAGAAAGAGAGAAAGAGAGAAAGAGAGAAAGAGAGAAAGAGAGAAAGAGAGAAAGAGAGAAAGAGAGAAAGAGAGTATGAGGAAGAGGAAAGAGGAAAGAGGAAAGAGGAAAGAGGAAAGAGGAAAGAGGAAAGAGGAAAGAGGAAAGAGAGAAAGAGAAAAGAGAAAAGAGAAAAGAGAAAGAGAGAAAGAGAGAAAGAGAGAAGAGGCAAGAGGCAAGAGGCAAGAGGCAAGAGGCAAGAGGCAAGAGGAAAGAGGAAAGAGGAAAGAGAAAAGAGAAAAGAGAAAAGAGAAAAGAGAAAAGAGAAAAGAGAAAAGAGAAAAGAGAAAAGAGAAAAGAGGCAAGAGGCAAGAGGCAAGAGGCAAGAGGCAAGAGGCAAGAGGCAAGAGGCAAGAGGCAAGAGGCAAGAGGCAAGAGGCAAGAGGCAAGAGGCAAGAGGCAAGAGGCAAGAGGCAAGAGGCAAGAGGCAAGAGGCAAGAGGCAAGAGGCAAGAGGCAAGAGGCAAGAGGCAAGAGGCAAGAGGCAAGAGGCAAGAGGAAAGAGGAAAGAGGAAAGAGGAAAGAGAGAAAGAGGAAAGACAAAAAGAGAGAAAGAGAGGAAGAAAGAAAGAAAGAAAGAAAGAACGAGAGAACGAGAGAAGAGAAAAAGATAAGAAAAAAAAGAGAAAAAAAGAGAAAGAAAAACGAAGAAAAAGAAAGATAGACAGACAGAGAGAAAAGTTCTATGGAAACATGCTTCATTTCCCTCCTCCTCCTCCCCCCCCCCCCCCCCCAATTTCCATGGGTGTCCGTATTTTTCACTAATCTCTTACTAATGCACAGATAATGGACGGAATCGCTTTGTCTGTTACCTGCGTAGCTATTAAAAGTAGTGTTATGCTTCCCTGAATTAAATTTGAAAAATCATAATGTGTTTTATTGTGATTTATTTGTTATGAATAAAATCCTTTATTATCGACAACCTGTTATGTTCATGTGGTATTTTTCGTGGAACTTGTTTTGTTGTTACCCCCCCTTGTATGTTATTGCAAATATTTTTGTTAAGAATATCATTAATGTCATAAATGGTATCATTATTATTGTTATTATTGTTGATGTTGTGGTTAGTATTGTTATTATTATCATTATTTTTGTTGTTGTTTTAATTGGTATTATCAGTAGCAGTAATGGTAGTAGTAATAAATGTAATATCTTTATTATTGTTGTTACTATTGTTAATGTTATTAATACTATTGTTGTTGTTATTACTTTTATTATTATTATTATTATTATTATTATTATTATTATTATTATTATTATTATTATTATTAGTTATTATTTTATTATTGTATTATTATTGTTACAATATTAACACTATTATTAGTATTATCATGAATATTATTATCATTATTACCATTATTATTATTATTATCAGAATATTACTGCTATTCTTAGTATCCTATTAACTATTGTTGTTGCTGCTGTGATGCAGATGAGTGTTAAAAATAATCGTAATGATAATCAATGTAGTAATAACAACAATAACAACAACAATAACAGCCATAATAATGATGGAAATGGTAATGATAATGATAATTATAGTGATAATAAATGTTAATGATAATAATAATGATAATGATAATAATGATAATGATAATGATAATGATAATAATAATGATAATGACAATGACGATAATGATAATCATCATCACAATCACAATCATAACGATAATGGTAATAATAATGATAATTATCACTATTACTACAACGATGAAAACGATAATGATAATGATGATATCAACGCTAATAATCGTCATCTCGAAATCCCGAGATAGCGCTGGGAAGGACATTCGATTACTCACTCTGTGGCGAGAAAACGCGATCGATTCTGCATTTCGCTAAGCCGAAGTCGAAGCCAAGGAATATATCTGTAAATTTCTTGTGAATTTGAGAAATCGAAAACTTCTCGGAGATTCTCGTCTATATACGTGATTTTTCAGGTTTGTTTTATTCCGTAAAAGCGAAGGGAATGGAAGGCGAAAATGCTGCGAACGCTAAAAGGAAAGGAAAGGAAAGGAAAGAAAAGGAAAATGAAAGTAAAAGAAAGAACGATGGGAGGAGATAAAAGGAGAAAGAAAAATAATGAAAAATAACGAAAAAGAAAAAATTAAAGGGAGAGGAAGAGAAAATATATATATTTGTATGTATGTATTTTTTTTCCATTATGTTGCACTAAGATCAAAGTGGAGGTAAAAATAGGTTAATGAAAACGACGATGTAAAAGGAAAACAGAATTTAAAAAATCGGAATTTATCTCCGAACGAATCGCATGAAGCCATAAACTCTAAAAATAAAAAAAAAATGAAATATAAAATAAAAGAGAATTAGATTAAATTAAAGCAATAAATAAAATAAACAATAAATAAAAGAAATAAAGATAATTAATATTTTGGATGAATAAAAAATGAATTGAAAATGAGGATAATTAAATTTTCAAAAATAAATAGAAAAATACATTAAAAGTAAAGATAATTAAATAAAAAAAACTAAATAAAAAAAATACAAACAAAATAAACCAAATTAAAAAAAAAATTACACAAGAATTACAAATAATCAAATAAACAAAATGAAAAGACAAATCGACACAAGATTCGTAAATGAAATAATTTCACTCAAAATCACAGTCATATGGAACTCTAAACGCCCTCGCTTATCTGAGACTCTTAATTAACCGCCTCCTCGCGCCCGCCCGCCCGCCCGCCCGCCCGCCCGTCCGCCCGCCCGTGCCACAGAAGACGCGGGTGTTGTTCGGAGTGAAACAAATGGCTGTAAAAATCGTCATTAGTTTCGGATTTCATGTTACTGTTTTTGTTGGTGGTGGTGATGGTGTTGTTGTTGTCGTTTTTATTATTGTTGTTGGTGGTGGTGGTGATGGTGTTGTTATTGTTGTTGTTATTGTTATTGTTATTGTTGTTGTTTTTATTGTTGGTGGTGGTGGTTGTGGTGATGGTGATAGTATTGTTGTTGTTATTGTTGTTGTTGTTGTTGTTGTTGTTGTTGTTGTTGGTGGTGGTGGTGGTGGTGGTGGTGGTGATGGTGTTGTTGTTGTTGGCTGTTTAGACACGTATAAAATCTCCTTGCTCGATCAAGGAGGGCGTTGACTTGGGAAATTGATAACGATAGGTGATTAATATTTATGTGTGTGTGGGGGGGATATGTGTGTGTGTGTGTGTGTGTGTGTGTGTGTGTGTGTGTGTGTGTGTGTGTGTGTGTGTGTGTGGATGGGTGTGTGGGTGGGTGGGTGTGGATGTGGGTGTGGGTGTGTGTGTGTGTGTGTGTCTGTGTGCGCCTGTGTTTATGTATGTATATGTATGTATATGTATGGGAGAGAGAGGGGGAGAGAGCGAGAGACAGGGAGAAAGAGAGAAACAGAAAGAACGAGAAAAAAACAAGAAGAAAGAGAGAAACGGGGAGAAAGAAAAGAGAGAGAGAGAGAGAGAGAGAGAGAGAGAGAGAGAGAGAGAGAGAGAGAGAGAGAGAGAGAGAGAGAGAGAGAGAGAGAGAGAGAAGAGAAAGGGAAAGGGAAAGGGAAAGGGAAAGGGAAAGGGAAAGGGAAAGGGAAAGGGAAAGGGAAAGGGAAAGGGAAAGGGAAAGGGAAAGGGAAAGGGAAAGGGAAAGGGAAAGGGAAAGGGAAAGGGAAAGAGAAATAGAGAAAGACAAAGAATAACAAGCACCAAAAACAATGAGAAAATAGTAAAAAAAAAAAATAGACATCGACCATAACCTCTCCGAGCACCTTACCCCCTCGACCCCCCCCCCCCCCCCCCAGCACCTGACCTCCCACAGCGGGCGGGCCGAGCGACGCATCGAGGCGGCCTGTCTTGTAGGCTTAGTCGGGCGCTCGGTCGACGAGGGAACAAACTCACAACATTTTGATAAATGGCTTCTACCGAGCTGATCCTACTGGACTAATTAATTCTCGCAGTGACAATGTTCTTTATGTGCACGTCTGAAAAGCAATTATGAGGGATTTACTGCGCCTGGACACATAACTTTTTCAATTTGTCATCGCATCATGGCGGTGTTGTGTTTGTGTCAGGGAAAATGAAAACGTAAAAGAACTTGCTAGAGTATCTTTTTATTGGATATTTTATGATCCTTGGCTTTTTTCCTATGAATATTTCTTTTTCCTTTGGGGCGCTTTTCATCTATTTTTATCGTTTTCTCTGTTTGTGTGTGTTTTTATCATTTTTTTTATTTTTTTCTCATGTCTTTTCTGTCAAATTTTGTACCTTCTTTTTTTTTTTTTTTTCTTTTTACTCTTTTACTTTAATTGCCTTTATCCTCAGATTATCATCCTTTCTTTCTGTTTCTCTTTCGGTTTCTGACTCACTCTTTCTCTATCTGTCATCTCTCGGTCCCTCCATCTCTCTTTCTTTCTCCCTCTCCTCTCCCCTCCCTTCTCTCTCGTACACCCTCTCTCTCTCTCTCTCTCTCTCTCTCTCTCTCTCTCTCTCTCTCTCTCTCTCTCTCTCTCTCTCTCTCTCTCTCTCTCTCTCTCTCTCTCTCTCCTCCCTCCCTCCCTCCCTCCGTCCCTCCCTCCCTCCCTCCCTCCCTCCCTCCCTCCCTCCCTCCCTCTCTCTCTCTCTCTCTCTCTCTCTCTCTCTCTCTCTCTCTCTCTCTCTCTCTCTCTCTCTCTCTCTCTCTCTTTCTAATCTATCCATAAGCGCCACTATATCTTCCTCTTTCCCTCATTTCCCTCTCCCATTCTCCGCCAGGCGTGAATCTGTTCCTCTTCATCACTTTCTCTCTACCCCGCCATCCCCACCTCACCCCCCCTACTTCCCCCTCCCCCCCTCATCCCTGGCAGTACGATAAGCGGAGGGAGGTGGGCAGGGGGAGGGGATGAGGAGGGAGGGGGAGGGGATACAGGGAGAGGGGGAGGAAGGGGGTGGATGCAGGGAGATGGGGGACGGGGAAGAAGGGAAAGAGAGGGGGCGTGGATGTATGGGGTGGATAAGGAGGGGGGGGAGGGAGTGGAATGAGAGAGAGGAGGAGGGAGGGGGAAAGGGGGGGGGAGGGGTAGGGGACGCAGGGAGAGGGGGAGGAAGGGAAGAAGGGAGAGGGAGAGGGGGAGGAGGGGAAGAAGGGAGAGGGAGAGGGGGAGGAGGGGAAGACGGGAGAAGGAGAGGGGGAGGGGGGAGGCCCATTGTTCCGGACGATCAGCATACACTAAGTGTCTGCGAGGCGAATACGAGCGGCATTGTTCGAAGAGCTGTGTCATGACCGTCGATACGAGTGCATGACGCGGAGCCGGCCGGAGAGGTCCTAATGCTGCATGGGAATCGGAGCTTGGCAGAAATGTTGCATGACGTTCAATGGGTCGGTCCGGGAGCGTTATGAATGACACGAAACGGAGTGGCTTGTGACCGTGCATGGCGTTGATGACGAGAGAGGCTGTGTGAGTGTGAATGTGTGATATTCTTGCATGACGCTGATTTCCCATGCATTCGTAATGCGTTTGCTGTTTGTTTGTTTTCATGGCGAACCTTCATACCTCCCCTACCCCCCTTTTCTGTTTATAAATGTAGTTCCAGCACCACATTTCGGAATTAGGACACGCGTTAAATTTTTTGTGGTTAACAATGAGTTTGTTACTTTTGTTATATATTTCATGTCGGAAATTTAGCGCGATGATGGCGAGTGTTAAATGCATCCCATTAGCGATTCCAATGCCTATGGTTTGTTTGTTTGTTTTTATTTATTATACTTTCCTGCGGGGTAAGTATTTAATGAGTATGGAATCAGCATTAGTTGTAAAATGTCAGTGCACGTTTTAAAACTCACTCGCGCGCCTATTCATTCATTCGTTTGCAGACTGACTCACTGACTCACTGACTCACTCACTCACTCACTCACTCACTCACTCACTCACTCACCCACTCACTCACTCACTCACTCACTCACTCACTCACTCACTCACTCACTCACTCACTCACTCACTCACTCACTCACTCACTCACTCACTCACTCACACACACACACACACACACACACACACACACACACACACACACACACACATACACACACACACACACACACACACACACATATGCACATAACATTAAGGATGATTTAGCACCTACTAACAATGACACCTCATTACTAACGAAATAGGATCAAAGACTTACAATAGACGGTGAGGCGGGATTTCTTGATGTCCTTCCTGAACTTCGGATGTTCGCCGATGACCTCGCACTTGTACTCTCCTGATGTCCTTTGGGTGATGTCCTTCAGTACGACTTCTCTCTCCGTCGAGACCCAGCACTGAAAGGAGAAGGGGGTTTTATGATTTTTTTTTTCTGTTTCGCTTCCTCATTCTGTTTCTATTTCTCTTTCTCTCTCTGTGTTTATCTTCCTCTATCTCTATGTTTTTCTTTCTCTTTTTCGTTCCTTTTCTCTTTCTCTTTTCATTCTCTCTCTCTCTCTCTCTCTCTCTCTCTCTCTCTCTCTCTCTCTCTCTCTCTCTCTCTCTCTCTCTCTCTCTCTCTCTCTCTCTCTCTCTCTCATTCTCTCATTCTCTCATTCTCTCATTCTCTCATATCCATTTTCCTATATCAATAGTGTTTTCATATATGTGTATTTTTCGTATCAAGTATCAAGAAAGAAAAAAACATCATATCTTCATAAACGTCGTATAAACATGGTACATAGCACCTTGTACAGATATTTTTTTTTTCAACTACCAATATTTCCTTTTCCCTCTGTCTACTTTCCCTTCTATTTTGCAATCCATCAACAAAGGTTTTTTATTTGACTGCACATCCAGCTCTGCACCGAACGCGAAACACGACACACAAGTAAAGTCTGCAGACATCACCCATTGTGTCCAGTTATTTGATCACAAGCTGTGACGTTTGCGATTTGGCCATACACAAAAGGAGAGGAGGGGTGGTGGGAGGGGCTAGGGGGAAGGTGAGGGAAGGGGAGGGGGAAGGGGTAAGGGAAGGGGGTAAGGGAAAGGATGAAGGAAGGGGTAAGGGATGGAGGAGGGAAAGGGGTGAGGGATGGAGGAGGGGAAGGGGTGAAGGATGGAGAAAGGGAAGCGGTGAGGGAGGGTGAGGGAAATGATATGGGAAGAGGAGAGGTAAGGGGAAGGGGAAGGAAGGGTTATGGGAAGGGGAAAGGAGGAAACGTGAAAAGTGAGAAAAGTGAGAAGAGGGAGGTAGTGGGGGAAGGGGGAGCGTGGAGAGGAGAAAAGAGAGAAGAGGACGGTTGGGAGGAGGGATAGTGGGGAGGAGAGGGAAGGAGGGAGGATAGCAAATTGTGAAGGTGAGGGAAAGAGGGAACAAAGGGAATAGAAGAGAAGAGAATGAATAAAAGAAAGGATATAAAAAGTGAAGAAAGGAGAGACAAAAGGAGACGCTCAAGAAAAACGGGAAGAAGATGAAGGAAAAACAAGAAGAATGAAAAAAAAAAAAAAAAACGACAGAAGACAGAAAAATCGAACGAAAAGAGAAAATACATTTACAAAAATCAAACCGAACAGATGCCACAAAACAGTAACACAACAAAACACAAAGGAGAAAAAAAGAAAAGAGAAAAGGGAAAGAGAGGACCCAGACAGTGGTAAGAATGCGAGTCACGTGACGGGTAGAGAGCGTAGATAGACGAGGCGCTCATCGCTCCCCCCCGAGGCGCATCCCTCAGCCCGGAGCCTCCTCGCGGCCGAAAGCGATCCGGGAAACTCGTGAACTTTGTATCCCGGATGTGGCTTTTGATGAACACGTCAGGTGGAGCGCTAGGAGGTAATATCGCGCGTGAAATGCGGGGCGGGACTTCCATGACAGGAGATTTATGATACGCTTTGGTGTATGTGTGCATATAAATATATATATATATATATATATATATATATATATATATATATATATATATATATCAGAAATTTCATACATCTGTGTATGTATATAAGTGTAAAAGTATAGTATGCTTGTTTTTGTCTATGGATTCTATATTTATAAGTATGAGAAAATAGATTGATAGGTAGATAGATTATTATATAGATAGATTAATAAATAGATAGATAAATAGATAGAGAAAGATGGAGAGATAGACAGACGAACAAACATTTTTTTTTTTTTTTATTCAACTATATCATTCATTTAATGAGACAGACAGAGACAGACAGACACATCGAGAGAGAGAGAGAGAGAGAGAGAGAGAGAGAGAGAGAGAGAGAGAGAGAGAGAGAGAGAGAGAGAGAGAG
>NC_061836.1:11406042-11408542 GCF_019202785.1 Penaeus chinensis
TCCTCTGTCCTTTTCCTCCTTTCCTCCATCTCCTCCTCCTCGATTCCTCGCTCTGCTATTACAAACATACCCCACTCATACTCTCACGGAAGAGGCTGTAGAAGTGTTAGTGTTGCCTATGACTGCGAGGCACAGTGCCACTGAGGAAGACGCACTGAACCTACGAAGTGCCAGCGAGGAGTGTGCCCGCAGTAAGTTGTGTACACAAGCGCCGTCACGTTCTGTACACATGTCAACCGTGGCGGTAGTTGTTTTACAATTTTTTTTTTGTTTTATTACTTCTTTTTTTTTGTCTGCGTGATGACAATTGCACATCAAAGACCGGGTCTGAGGATCCCCCTTCGTAGCCCTACTTCGCGAGCTCGTGGTCCGGCCTTTGATCCCCGTCGTCTGCGCCAAGTGGGGTGCTCTTTCCGCAGCCTCTATTGCGACTCCAGTATGAGATTATTTTTAACTTCCGATCACCTATGGCTTCCACAGGTGACCGCCCACCATCAGGGGAGGGGCGAGGGGGAGGGGCTATTGAAGGCAAGGGCCTGATTTCAAGTCTTTGAATAGGGAAAAGGTGGGGGCTCGAGGGGTTCACACTACACCCTACTAAATATGGTGTGAATGTTCAGGAAGGGGAAGCCACCTCGCTTGAATATTCTTCGGTGATCATTAAATATTCTCTTATTCTAACATGCTTCTGGGAAACGGACGTACACCCCACCTGGCTGTGACGAGTACTGAATCATGAATTAGCCAGAATTTCATGTATTGAACCTGATTAGTCTCTCAATAGAACCTCACGACGAATGTGAGTGTATGTCTTGCTGACTTGTGTTGTGAGCAATGGTGGCAGCACAAACCTCTGGGATTTTGAAGTCGGTGATAAGTCTTTATACGTTGATGGAGTTAATCTCACACGCACAAGTATTTGCACATGCTTACACATACACATCTGTGTGTTTGTGTGTGTGTGTTTTTCTTTTTTTCCCTGCCCCCCCCCCCCCTCTCTCTCTCTCTCTCTCTCTCTCTCTCTCTCTCTCTCTCTCTCTCTCTCTCTCTCTCTCTCTCTCTCTCTCTCTCTCACACACACACACACACAGATATATACATACATACATATATATATATATATATATATATATATATATATATATATATATATATATATATATTTATATATATATATGTATATACATATATATATATATATATATATATATATATTATATATGATTGTATGTACATACATACATACATGCATATAAACAAACATACATACACACACACATGTATATACTGTATATGTGTATGTATATATATATGCACACAATACATATATATCTACATCTATCTATCATCCTATCTATCTATATATCTGTCTTCTCTTCTCTCTCTCTTATTTGTAACCCATATCCCGTATATAAAATCAACAATTCAAAATAGGAAATTGAAGATTTAATTTAGATGTTAATATACTTCCCATTAGTCATCTTCCCTTTGTTGTGACAGAGCTTGTAGTATCTTGTTAATGTTAACTCGACCTGCATAATGACCCAGTGTCCTTGCACCCTCTTCCCCTATGGAACGACGCCAGCATATGTGAGTGATTTTCCAGTGTATCTTTTATCGAGCACGACGTTGATATGGTCCCCTTTCTCTCAGTTTTTCTTTCTCTCTCTTTCTCTCTTGCTCACTACGTCTCTCTCTCTTCTCTCTCTTCTCTCTCTCTCTCTCTCTCTCTCTCTCTCTCTCTCTCTCTCTCTCTCTCTCTCTCTCTCTCTCTCTCTCTCTCTCTCTCTCTCTCTCTCTCTCTCTCTTCTCTCTCTCTCTCTCTTTCTCTCCTTTTAATATATTTCCCTTTCTTCTTCCTCCTCATCCCTCCCCGTCCCTCCTCCTCTTCCCCTTCCCTCCTCCTCCTCCCCTTCCCTCCACCTCTCTCTTTTTCTCTTTCCCTTGCGCATCCTTCTCTGTCTCTCTCCTTGTTTCTGACTTTCTCTTTTTCCATCCACTTTTTTTCTTTTCTTTTTCTCTTTCCCTTCTGCATATGAACATACTTCTCTGCAATTTTTCTTTCCGTTTTTCACTATTTGAGATGTTCTAATACTCTCCCTCCTTTACGCTTCTCGTTTCTCTAGCTCCTCTCCCCTCCTATTCTCACTATTGCTCACTCCCTTATACTTTCTTCTCATACAAACCTTATATCTTATATCTCACTCATCTCCTACCACTCCTTACGGCAGATGAAAACCCCGGGACTAAAAAAAAGAAAGAAACTTAACGCCGAAAATGTACAGACTCTCCCCATAATAAGCCTGAGAATGCTGAAGTTCAGTGGTGCTGCGTTTGTTCAAGCACGCGAGAGCTGAACTGTGCTTTCTCTGATGAGAAGTCTCTTGCCGTTTCCCACTTTGCTGTGCTCCCTCCAGAGGCAGGGAGTATTGCAAGAAAGGGAGGGAGTGTGAGAGCAAGATAGGAAGGGAGTGGGAGGGTAAGAAAGGAATTTGAGTGG
>NC_061836.1:11413542-11418542 GCF_019202785.1 Penaeus chinensis
AATAATAATAATAATAACTATATTAATGAATAAATAAAAGAAAAATATTAAAAAAAAAAAAAAAAAAAAATTGAAGGAGTAACATCTCTAATTTTCATCTAATAAAATGACAGCAAGTATGGCAGCAAGATATTTCCACACCGAAGAGGAAAGGAATAAAAGGTTAATGAGAGTATACCTTATTATGAAACTTGCTACCGCTTCGTCATTTCCCTAAGGACTGTCGGGATGAATTTCTAATTATTTTTCTTTCTCTCCTTTTCTCCGATCTCTCTGTTTTTCTTTCTTTCGTTATGTCCTCTTTCTCTCTCTTTCATTTGTCCCTCTCACTCTGCTCCTTCTCCTCTTCTCTCCATTTTCCTCCTCCTCTTTCTCTTCTTCCCTCAACCCTCTTCCTTTTCCTCCGCCCTTTCTCGTTTTCCTTACTCCTTCTCGTTTTCCTCCTTCTCTCCTCTACCTCTTCTTCCTCCTCCTCCTCTCTCTTCCTCCCCCTCCTCCTCCTCCTCTCTCTTCCTCCCCTCCTCCTCCTCCTCCTCCTCCTCCTCCTCCTCCTCCTCCTCCTCCTCCTCCTCCTCCTCCACCTCCACCTCCTCCTCCTCCTCCTCCTCCTCCTCCTCCTCCTCCTCCTCCTCCTCCTCCTCCTCCTCCTCCTCCTCCTCCTCCTCCTCCTCCTCCTCCACCTCCCTCCTCCTCCTCCTCCTCCTCCCTCCTCCTCCTCCTCCTCCTCCTCCTCCTCCTCCTCTCCTCCTCCTCCTCCTCCTCCTCCTCTTTCCCTTCCTCCTCTTCCTCTTCCTCCTCTTCCCCTCCTCCTCCTCTTCCTCTTTTCTCTCTCCTCTCTCTTCCTCTCATCTTCCTCTCTCTCTCCCGCCCATCCCCCCTCCCCCTAACCTCTCCTCCCTTTACCTCCACCTCCCTCTCCCCCTTGCCCTCCAACTCTCCCTCCCCTTCCACCCCCCCCCCTTTCCCTCCTTTCCCTCCCTCCCTCCCTATCATTACCTCTCCCTCTACCTCCCCCTCCCTTCCTACCTCCCCCTTTTCCTCCACTTTCCTCTCCACCTCTCCCTCTTCTTTTCCTTCCTTCCCTCCCTCCCTATCATCACCTCTCCCTCCACTTCCACCTCCCCGTCCACTTCCACCTCCCCCTTCCCTTCCACCTCTCCCTCCCCGTCCACTCTCTCTCCACCTCCCCCTTCCCTTCCACCTCTCCATCCCCGTCCACTCTCTCTCCACCTCCCCCTTCCCTTCCACCTCTCCCTCCCCGTCCACTCTCTCTCCACTTCCCCCTTCCCTTCCACCTCTCCATCCCCGTCCACTCTCTCTCCACCTCCCCCTCCATCTCCCCCTTCCTTTTCATCTCCACCTCCACCTCCACCTCCACCTCCACCTCCCACCTCCACCTCCACCTCCACCTCCACCTCCACCTCCACCTCCACCTCCACCTTCACCTCCACCTCCACCTCCACCTCCACCTCCACCTCCACTTCCACCTCCACCTCCACCACCACCTCCACATCCACCTCCACATCCACCTTCCACCTTCCACCTCCACCTCCCACCTTCCACCTCCACCTCCACCTCCACCTCCACCTCCATATCCACATCCACCTTCCACCTTCCACCTCCACCTCCCACCTACCACCTCCACCTCCACCACCTCCACCTCCACCACCTCCACCTCCACCTCCACCTCCACCTCCACCTCCACATCCACCTCTACCTCCACCCCGCCCCCCCCCCCACCACGCCCTCTCCCTCTCCCTCTCCCTCTCCCTCTCCCTCTCCCTCTCCTTCTCCTTCTCCCTCTCCCTCTCCCTCTCCCTCTCCCTCTCCCTCTCCCTCCCTTCCCCTATCATCCTTATGTGTGAATTATTATCATTAGTAGCGCGGGTGACTACGGACCGGACTTTCATCTCATTAATAAGAGAGGTTGTCGTCCTGTGTGAAAGATGTTGAATATGGTCGGCGTTTTATCTCGTTTTCTATCTTTTAGAGGGATACTATTACATGTTCAAAGTGTACTGTTTTTTTTTTTTTTTTTTTTTTGTTTGTTTTCGTGATTAAAATGAAGGAGAAACGGGTGGAGGAGGAGGAGGGAAAATGGAGTGGGAGAAGAGAAAATGTTACAAGAAAGAAGTAGAAGGAAGGAAAAGAGAAAGAAAAAAGCGAGAATGAAAGAAAAAGGGTGAAGAAAGAATAGAAAGAGAGGAGAATAAGAAGGAAGGAAAAGAGAA
The DNA here is from genome assembly GCF_019202785.1 of Penaeus chinensis. Classification (NCBI taxonomy): domain Eukaryota; kingdom Metazoa; phylum Arthropoda; class Malacostraca; order Decapoda; family Penaeidae; genus Penaeus; species Penaeus chinensis. The sequence goes on from NC_061836.1 coordinate 11,415,774, forward strand.
GAAAATAGCGAGAAAGAAAGAAAAAGGGTGAAGAAAGAATAAGAAAGAGAGGGGAATAAGAAGGAAGAAACGAGAATTAGAATGAAGAAGACACGAATAAGAAAGGAAATTATAATAAAAAGAAAAGAATAAGAAAAGTAGAAAAAAAAAGGAAAAAAATAGTAGAAAGAAGGAAAAAAATAATAGAAAGAAGGAAAAAAATAATAGAAAGAAGGAAAAGAAAAATAATAGAGAGACCAAAAGAAAGAACAAGCCTAAGAGGAGACGAGAGAACGAGAAGACGAGCCAAGCAGCAAGGGAGACCCACACGCGTGAGCCTCGACACCGCTACTTACATCGACGTTGACGCCCGCGACGGGGTTGTCCTCGACGCAGCGGTCCTCGGGGCTCTGCATCGACGAGGGCATGTGGCGGTAGAACTCCCTCTCGTCCTTGTACCACTTGAAGGAGTAGAAGGACGACCCGCCCTCCACCTCGTAGTCGCAGCGGAGGCGGATCTCGTCCCCTTCGAGCGCCATCGCCGGCACGAGGAGGTTGGTGATCTTGACCCCGACGGCGCGACCTGCCGGGGGAGACGCACGTGGGTCAGAGGGCGGCGGCTGAGGGAGAGTAGGGGCGGGGGCGGGGGGAAAGTAGGGGCGGGGGGGGAAAGCAGGGGCGGGGGCTGAGGGAAAGCAGGGGCGGGGGCTGAGGGAGAGTAGGGGCGGGGGCGGGGGGAGAGTAGGGGCGGGGGCGGGGGGGAAGTAGGGGCGGGGGCTGAGGGAGAGCAGGGGCGGGGGCGGAGGGAGAGTAGGGGGCGGGGCGGGGGGGAGAGTAGGGGGCGGGGGCGGGGGGGAAGTAGGGGCGGGGGCTGAGGGAGAGCAGGGGCGGGGGCTGAGGGAGAGCAGGGGCGGGGGCGGGGGGGAAGTAGGGGCGGGGGCTGAGGGAGAGCAGGGGCGGGGGCTGAGGGAGAAAGAAGGAGGAGAATAAGAGGAAGGAAGGAGGGGAATAAGGGGAGTTGGAGGAAAGGAAAGAGGGAATAGGGAGAAAGATACAGAGAAAGGAAAGGAAAGGGATAAGGGGAAAGGAAGGGTTGAGGAAGGGGGAGATAAAGGTAAGAGTGAAAGGGAAAATGCGAGGTAAATAGATCTAAGGAAGAAGAAGGAAATGTAAAGAAATCAGCTGAAGGTTCAAGACAGTGGGCTTCGAGGCTGATCTCGGTCGTCTGAATATCTTATCTGTCCACGTGGTATTGAGAGTAGCATGAGCTAGAAATAATGAAGGCTGCGAGAATTTGTGAGACAGAATCGGACAGAAAAAGTAAACAGGGAGAGACGCCGCCCCGCCTACCCGTTCCGCCTTTTTCCCTTTGGGTTTACTTTATTAACTGGTCTCCTTCTCTTTCTCTCTTTCTTTATCTCTCCGTCTATCTATCTATATATCTTTCTGTCTATCTATCATCTGTCTAAATATCTATCTATCTATCTATCTATCTCTTTCTCTATTTCTCCTCCCTCTCTCTTCCCTCTCGCTTCGCTCTCTCTTCCCTCTCCCTTCTCTCTCCACCCTCTCTCTCCCCTCTCTTCCCTCTCTTCCCTCTCTTCCCTCTCTTCCCTCTCTTCCCTCTCTTCCCTTTCTTCCATCTCTTTCTCTCTCGCACTTTCTCTCTCGCACTTTATCTCTCTCTCTCTCTCTCTCTCTCTCTCTCTCTCTCTTACTCTCAGTCTCTCACTCTCTCTCTCACTATTTCTCTCTCACTATTTCTCTCTCACTATTTCTCTTTCACTCTCTCTCTCTCTCACTCTCTCTCTTTCTCTCTTTCTCTCTTTCTCTCTGTCTTTCCTCCTCTTTCTCTCTTTCTCTCTTCTCTCTCTTCTCTCTTCTTTCTCTCTTTCTCTCTTCTCTCTCTCTCTCTCTCTCTTTATCTCTCTCTCTCTCTCTCCCTCCCTCCCTCCCTCTCTCTCTCTCTCTCTCTCTCTCTCTCTCTCTCTCTCTCTCTCTCTCTCTCTCTCTCTCTCTCTCTCTTCTCTCTCTCTCTCTCTCTCTCTCTCTCTCTCTCTTTCTCTCTCTCTCTCTCTCCCTCTCTCTCTCTCTCTCTCTCCCTCTCTCTCCCTCTCTCTCCCTCTCTCTCCCTCTCTCTCCCTCTCTCTCCCCCTTTCATTTCGCCGTCCTCCCCTCTCCCGCTCCCACGCCTCTGCCCCCGTTCCCTAGAAGTTACGGTCGTTCCTTTCCAGTAAAACTTTCATCATTACTGACGCCTTCCTCGGACTGCCCTATGAAGCGGATTCGCCTTCGGGAGGGTTGGGCGGAGGGCGGAGAGGGGGTTCCTGAGGGCGGGGGGGGGGGGATGAGGAAGTAGGTAGGGGAAAGATGGGGAAAAAAGGGGGTTAAGGGGAAATTAGGAAGTAGGTTGGGGAAATATAGGGAAAAGGGGGGGTTAAGGGGGAAGAAGGGGGGGGGGGGGTAGGGGAAGGGGTAAGGGGGGAGGTTAGGGGAAGGGGTTAGGGGATGGGTTTATGGGGGTAAAGGGTGGGTTAAGGGAAAGGGTAAGGGAAAGAGATGGGTTAGGGGGGAAGGGATGGGTACGTGTTAGGGAAAAGGGATAAGTTGGGAGAAGGGTCGGGGGAAGCGCCGTCCAGGGGGAGAGGGGGGAGGGGGAGGGGGGGAGGGGGAGGGAAGGAATGTGTGTCTGAAGAACAAGGGTATGTAAGGAGGAAGGAAAAATAAGAAAAGGAGAGAGATGGAATAAGGAGAAGGAGGAGAAGTAAAATCAAAGTGAGTGAAGTGAAT
>NC_061836.1:11436042-11441042 GCF_019202785.1 Penaeus chinensis
ATACATACATATATACATACATATATACAGACATACATATATATGTGCGTGTGTGTGTGTGTGTGTGTGTGTGTGTGTGTGTGTGTGTGTGTGTGTGTGTATGTGTGTGTGTGTATGTATGTGTATGTGTGTGTGTGTGTGTGTGTGTGTGTGTGTGTGTGTGTGTGTGTGTGTGTGTATGTATATATATATAAATAAATGTATATATACATATACATGTGTGTGTAAACACACACACAAACACACACACACACATGCACGCACATATGTATGTATGTCTGTATGTATGTACGTATACATATGTATGTATGTTGGAAACGTGATATAGATTTTAAAGAACAACAAATAAAAAAAAAAGCGGCACAGAGAAGAGAAATGAATTGAGAATCTCTTCCTTCGCCCAATTTCATTTATCAGAAGGAATATTCTCTCATTTTCTTCCCCGTCTGTTCGTGGAGGGGAGGGGGGGGGGTCTCTTAGGGACGGGGAAGGTTCTAGGGGGAAGAAGGGGTACCAAGGAGGGCCTAGGGCGTATCTGGGTAGGCCTTGGGGGTATCTGGGAAGGCCTAGGGGGGGTCTGGGTAGGCCTAGGGGGTATCTGGGAAGGCCTAGGGGGGGGGTTGGGAAGGCCTAGGGGTATCTGGGTAGGCCTAGGGGGTATCTGGGAAGGCCTAGGGGGTGTCTGGGAATGCCTAGGGGGGCAGGGGAAGGGGGGAAGGGGAGGGGGATACTAAACGTTTCGCACGTGGGTGAGATAATGAACTAATCTCCATAAAATACTTCCACTCTTTCTTACGCCCTTATAGGTTCTCATACTCCGTCTCCTCTTTCCTCTCCTCCTCTTCCTTCTTCCTTCTCTGTCCTCCTCCTACTCATTTACCTTCACCTGCTTTTCTTCCTTCTCTCTTTCAGTTTTTTCCAATTAGTTTTCTATCTTGTTTTCATTTTCCCTCCTCGTTTCCTTCTAATATTCGCCTGCTTCTTCCTCTCTCTTTTCTTTTCCTCTTCTCTCTATTCCTTCTTTTCTCTCTTCCTCACTCCTTCTACTCCTACTCATCCCCTCTTCTTCCATCTCTGCTACCCTTAATCCCCTTCCTCCCTTTTTCTTCCTCCCTTCTTCCTTCCTCCCTTCTTCCTTCCTCCCTTCTTCTTCCTATTCTTCCTCCTATTCTTCCTCCTATTCCTCCCCTCCTCCTACTTCCTCCTTTCATCACTCCCTCTTTTATGCATTCTTCATACCCTCTCCTCCTTACATTTCAACCCTCCCTTTTTTTGTATTATCTTTCCCTCTATCTATCGCTATTTTTCACTTCCTTTCCTTCTTGCATTTAATCCTAAATTCATTTGACTGTCGCTCACTCTCGGCTCGCACGGTCCCCCGCTCTTCATGCTCCTTGTATCTCCTCTATGCTTAACGTCCTCAACAGCCACTTACTCTTTCCTCTTCCTCCACTTTTAACTAGTCTATTCCTCCTCCTCCTCCTCTTCCTCCTCCTCCTAGTCTCCTCCTACTCCTCCTACTCCTCTTCTTCTTCCTCCTCCTCCTCCTCCTCCTCCTCCTCCTCCTCCTCCTCCTCCTCCTCCTCCTCCTCCTCCTCCTCCTCCTCCTCCTCCTCCTCCTCCCCGGACACATTATTATTATTAATATTATTATTATTATTATTAATGTTGTTTTCATTCTTTCTTCGTCTTTTTTTCTCATTCTTTATTCTTCCTTTACTACAGCAGCTTCTTCTTCTTCTTCTTTCTCCTCCACCTCTACTTCCACCTCTACCTCTTCCTCACTCTCCTCCTCCTCCTCCTCCTCCTCCTCTTCCACCCCTTCCTCCACCACCCCTTCCTCCTCCACCACCCCCTCCCCCTCCCCCTCCCCTCCCCCCCGGCGCCACGTGCGGCCGACACAAGAATGGCTCCCAGTCAGGCGAGGGCGGTGGAATTAAGTATGCGCGAGCGAGTGCCAAAACCAATAAGCGGATTTAGCCAATACTTCGCCCTAATGACAATGACAGCCGTCGAGTTGTCACGAGCACTTGTTTCTGTCTCTAGGTCCTTTTTTATGTTTTTTTTTTTTTTTTTTTTTTTTTTGATGGGGCGTGGGTGGGTGGGGAGGGGAAGGAGGAGCTCCTTTTTTTCTTTTCTTTTTTTTTTCTTTTATTTTTAAATTTATTTCTCCCTTCACGCTTGAACGTTATTTCTGTTGTTTCTTGCCTGTCTGCCCGGACGTGTGTGACGATGGATTGGCAAAAGAGGCTGTGTGTGAAGATTTTTTTTTCTTTTTTTTTTTGTGTGTTATTCTTCGTTTTTTTTTCATTTTTATCATTATTGTTGTTTCTTCTTTGGTCTCTCCTTTCTTCTATTTTCGGCCTATTTTCTTAGATGCAAACATCAAAATAGAATAATAAAAAAAAACGAAGGATTTATATCTAAAAAAAAATAAAAGATAATAAAAATACTCAAACGTCAATATAAAATTCATTACAAATATAGAAAACGAATAAAAATGACAGTGCCAGATGTCGGTTAGTCTTCAAAAAAGATAACGACTTAATTCAAAGACGTAAATAGTTATGGATAAGCTCTTGTTTGTTGTGAATTCTTTAGAAATTTATATTAATCGCCCCCCCCCCCCCAGAAAAAAAATGATAAAAATATAAAACAAATGTTTGGACTGCATAACACATTGCATATTAATGTTGATAAATAAAGAGCAGAAAAATACAAACACGGGAGAGAGAGAGAGATAGAGAGAGAGAGAGAGAGAAGTAAAAGAGAAAGAGAAAGATTATAAATATATATATATATATATATATAGAGAGAGAGAGAGAGAGAGAGAGAGAGAGAGAGAGAGAGAGAGAGAGAGAGAGAGAGAGAGAGAGAGAGAGAGAGAGAGAGAGAGAGAGAGAGGATAAAAAAACCTAACTTAACAATAAAGAAAGAGGGGTAAAAGATTCAAGGAGGGAGGCAAAGAAGAGACAGAGAGAGGAAGAGAAAAAGAAAAGGAAAAACAAAGAGACAGAGAAAGAAACTTGGACAAAAGAGATATAGAGAAAAAAGAAAGAACGGTTAATAAAGAATGAGAGTGAGAGTGACTAAGAGAAAGAGAAAGAGAGAGAGGGCGGAAGAAGAGGGAGAGGGAGAAGGAGCAGGAGAAAGAGAGGGAGAGGGAGGTAAAAAGACAGACAGACAATCAGACACAGAGACAGACAACGTGATAGAAAGAGACAAAGAGACAGACAGAGATAAGAGAAAGATGGATAGAATTCGGGCCAGACTGACCCATGCTGACCCCGGGAATGTTAAATAACAGGGAAATGCATTAAGTACAATTACACCAATTCTAGAGATTTAAAAACTGTTTAATGAGAGCTCAAAGGAAGGCATATTTGGGAGTGAAAGCTCTGCGTGATATCTGACCCACCCATTAAAATAATAATATAGAGGATAAAAAACTATAGTCATTAGGTTTTTTATTGTTTATTGTTGATTGTGATTTTATGAATTTGCGTTAGATTATGGAGGGATAAAAACTATAAATAACAATTCTAAAAAGAAGGAATTGCAGTTCATTAAAATAGTAAAAGGTGTATAAAAAGTGAAAAATTTTAAATGTTATACTGCATGTATATATATGTATATATACTTACATATACATTAATATATATTGTTTTCTTTTTTATTTAGTTTTAGAAAAGAAGAGAGGAAAACATGTAGGTAACTTTCATATTTGCATTTTGGAATCTTTTTGAATGATTATTTAAACTACGCTTTGCTGTTACTTCTCAGTCTGCGTGTCAAGACTAACCTTTAAATACGTCGCTTAATATTTTGCAGATGAGTGTGTCTTGCCTTTGAAAATACTTCTTCTTTCGCCCGGAATATAGTTTTCTCTTTTACTTATTATTATCATTATTATTATTGTTATTATTATTATTATGATTATTAATGGTGTTTTTCTTCTTTCTTCGTTTTTTTTCTCATTCTTTATTCTTCCTTTACTACAGCTTCCTTTTCTTCTTCTTCTTCTTCTTCAAAATTACCCTAACCTAAAGTTTTACATTATTTAGAGATTTTCAAGTTTGTTTATAGAGTTGTACACTCAAAAGGGAAAGTAATAATTGCATGTGTATATGATATACGACATTCGTATATTGCTAAAGACGTGGAATGTTGCAGAAGTCACATTGCAAAGGTTAAGAGGCGCTGGTAAGAAGTAACAGTTAATTCTCTCATCTCCCATTAATTATGTAAGGACGCGGGAATTGTCGGAGATAACCCAATATTTCCCAGTTATTTTCCTTTAACGGGGGAAAAACGGGTTTCCGATTTCTATAAATTTTCTTTCAAACATTCATTGATATTGAGAATCGATGCTTGCTACGTATAAACTCCAACTCGAAATGGGAGAAAAAGCTACAAAGTAATTACTGTTCTTGTTTACAAATAGAGAGGTGATTCCCTTGGTAACCCATGTTCTCTATCGTTTCAGTGTAGAGGAAATTGGAAAAAAAATAATGTCCAAAATGTTGCTTGTTTGTGTGTGTGTGTGTGTGTGTGTGTGTGTGTGTGTGTGTGTGTGTGTGTGTGTGTGTGTGTGTGTGTGTGTATGTGTGCATTTCGATATTCCTCTGTTGTCTTCTCAGTTCTTTTTGCTTTTATGTTTTGATGGAAATATTCCCTGTTAAATTCACAATTTAGATGTCAAGCTTCGTTCCGAAAAAAGCCACAGCTGCAAGGCTACTAAACCGTCCACGAAATAATCTACAAAGCTATTATATTTTAGTTTTTCTTGAAGTCTAAGATCAAAATTACTCTTTCCTTGGGAGACGTGGACAGCAGCGCACGTGGAAATCAACACACAAAAAATTGAAATGCAAGACAAGTGTTGCACGCGATGTAATGGTAATCACAAACGCAGTACATTTGGCTTTTCAGAAAGACCCATTTTCTATGTTATTTTCAGGCAAGGGCGGACTCATATAAACGGAAGCAGATTTGAATAC
>NC_061836.1:11473542-11478542 GCF_019202785.1 Penaeus chinensis
TATTTCTTTTATCTATCTATCTATCAGTGTCAATCTGTATATTCATCTAATCATCTGTCTGCCTGTCTGTCTCTGTCAGTTTATCTATCTGATGTTTGCAACTTTCTTTCCAGTCGTCCTCCTCCTCCCTTTGTTTCTCCCTTTCCCTTTCCCTTTCTCTCTTCTCTTGCTTTCTTTCTCCAATCTAGCATCCACGTTATCCAGCATACAAATTACCCCTTACGCATTTCTTTCTTCGTCTCTTTCTTCATTGTATATATTTTATTATTATTATCATTCTCTTTCTTCTCCTCCTCCTCCTTCTTCTTCTTCTCCTTTTATTCTTTCTTCTCCTCCTTCTTCTTCTTCCTTTTCTTCTTCGTCTTCTTCTTCGTCTTCTTCTTCTTCTTCTTCTTCTTCTTCTTCTTCTTCTTCTTCTTCTTCTTCTTCTTCTTCTTCTTCTTCTCCTCCTCCTCCTCCTCCTCCTCCTCCTCCTCCTCCTCCTTCTCCTCCTCCTCCTTCTCCTTCTTCTTCTTCTCTTTCTTCTCTTTCTCCTTCTCCTTCTTCTTCTTCTCTTTCTTCTCTTTCTCCTTCCTCTTTTGCTATCATGCGCTTCCTCCCATTCAATTTCCTCACCCAATTATCCGGGTCCACAATAAGTCCGAGCATAATATCCCCGATAGTGTAATCCGGTTTAACGTACCCTGTATTTGCACATTAAAGCGGCCGCCATGGTGAGTGACGAGAGGGGAGGGGGGGAGGGGAGGGAGTGGAGGGAAGTGGAGGGGGTGGAGGGAGGGGAGGGAGGGGAGGGGGTGGAAGGAGGGGAGGGAGGGGAGGGAAGTGGAGGGGGTGGAAGAAAGGGAGGAAGTGGAGGGTGTGGAGGGAGGGGAGAAAGTGGAGGGTGTGGAGGGAGGGGAGAGAAGTGGAGGGGGTGGAGGGAGGGGATAAAAGTGGAGGGAAGGGAGAGAAGTGGAGGGAGGGGAGAGAAGTGGAGGGAGGGGAGGGGGTGGAGGGAAGTTGAAGGGGAGGGAATGGAGGGGGTGGAGGGAAGTGGAAGGGGAGGGATTGAGGGTGGTGGAGGGAGGGGGGAGAAGTGGAGGGAGTGGAGGGGGTGGAGGGAAGTCGAAGGAGTGGAGAGAGTTGAGGGAATCTAGAGAAGTGGAAAGAGTGGAGGGAAGTGGAGGGGGAGAAGGAGGGTGGAGGAAAGTGGAGGGAGTGTAGGAGAGGGAAAGAGGGAGGAAGGAAGTAAGCAAGGGGATGTATTGTTGTCTTTCGTATGTTATCTTGTAAGGGCGTTTCTTCAATGCGAACGAGTGTTTTGTGTGTCTAAACACCTGTTATCTTCTGACAACTTGCCTAAATGCCTATCTAAATGCCTGCTTAATTGCCCGCTTGATTGCCTGCTTGCCTAAATGCCTACCTGCCTAAATACCTGCTGAATTACTTGCTTAATTGCCTGCCTAAATAGCCTAAATGCCTACTGAAATGCCTTCTTAAATGCCTGCCTAAATGCCCGCCTAAATGCCTGCCTAAATGCCTGCCTAAATGCCCGCCCGCCCGCCCACCATTCTTATCTATTACCCCATCTATCTCGCACCGAAAAGGAGGAGAGGCGAGAGCGAAAATATCAACAGCGAGCGCGCAAATGGTCCCGACGCACCGCGCGCGATTTGCATACCAAGAAAAGGATGGTCTCTGTGAGCCGCGTGCATTATGAAAATAGCCCTTATGATAATTTCGCACCTTCATCTTCCGGGTCTCTGTGAGCGAGTGTAACCGGAGGCTGACTTAGGACGGGGGTGGGGGTGGCGTAGGAGGGAGGGGTAGGAGGGGAGGGGAAGGTGGGGAAGGGAGATGGGGCAGAGGGAGGGGATAATAGGGGAAAGTGGGGAAGGGAGATGGGGCAGAGGGAGGGGATAATAGGGAAAGGTGGCAGGAGGTTGTGGCATAAGGAGGGGGGTTGGAGGGGATAGGGTTGGGGGTTAGGGCAGAAAGTGTTAACAGAGGAAGGGGTTAAAGGGAACGACGTGGGACGCTGTGAGGAATTAGAATGGTTGGGGGGGGGAGGGAGGAGGAGGGAAAATGGGAGATGGAGTGAAATTAGAGGGGGGGAGGCTGAGGCAGAGACTGAGAATTGAAAGACGAAGTATTTCATATTTTACATTCAAATTTCTTATTCATTTTGAATATAAACAAGTTCTTTGACAGTACAAGACGTTATAAGAAGCCTTGATATAAATTCCTAAGGATATTAATGAGTCTACTGTGTACTCTGGACTGATTACTGCAATAAATATTTATTTAATAAAACGTAACACGTAACATAAAAAAAAACTAATTAAGTAAAGAAGATAATTCGTACAATAATTACAATATCGATACTAAAGCAAACACATTTTAAATAATACTGAACATGAATGAACTTTATAAGAATTCAGTCTAAGAGGCCGAGAGAAGTAAAAGGATAAGGATTAGGGAAGGATAAAGAGCATGAGAAGGAGGGTCAGACTGTGGTGGGGAAGGGAAGGGGAGGGGGAGGGTAAGGCTGTGATGGGTAAGGGGGGAGGGGGAGGATGAGGGTAAGACTGTGGTGGGGAAGGGGAGGGGAGGGGGGAGGGTAAGACTGTGGTGGGGAAGGGGAGGGAGAGGGGCAGGATCAGACTGTGATGGGTAAGGGGAGAGGGGGGAGGATGAGGGTAAGACTGTGGTGGGGAAGGGAAGGGGAGGGGGAGGGTAAGACTGTGGTGGGGAAGGGGAGGGAGAGGGGCAGGATCAGACTGTGATGGGTAAGGGGAGAGGGGGAGGATGAGGGTAAGACTGTGGTGGGGAAGGGGAGGGGAGGGGGAGGGTAAGGCTGTGATGGGTAAGGGGGGAGGGGAGGATGAGGGTAAGACTGTGGTGGGGAAGGGGAGGGGGAGGATAAGGGTAAGCTTGGGGTGGGGAAGGGGGGAGGGGGAGGATGAGGGTAAGACTCTGGTGGGGAAGGGAAGGGGAGGATGAGGGTAAAATCGTAGTGGGCAAGGGAAGAGGAGGTAGGGTGAATGGGAGAGGGGAAGAGAAGAAGGAGGTGATGGAGGAGTGGTAAGGAAACTTGATGATTACAGGACGTGGGGCGGGGTAAGATGGGAGAAAGGGGGGGGGGAGAAAAGGGGGGGGGAGGGATTGACCAGAAGGGAAGGGAGCGAGAGGGAAGAGCAAAGGTCACGTGGGTTTTCTTAACCTCGGACATTCCAAGGCTTATGTGACACTTAACACGCTAGACTTGATTAGGTGCGCCGGCAACGGGTCTCTTGATGTAATAATATTTATACTGTATATATACATATATACACACATATATTTGAGAGTGTGAGTGTGAGTGTGTGTATGTGTATGTGTATGTGTATGTGTATGTGTATGTGTATGTGTATGTGTATGTGTATGTGTATGTGTATGTGTATGTGTTGTGTGTGTGTGTGTGTGTGTGTGTGTGTGTGTGTGTGTGTGTGTGTGTGTGTGTGTGTGTGTGTGTGCGCGCGTGTGTGTGTGTGTGCGCGTGTGCTCGCTTGTCTCTTCCCTCCCCTGTTGTCTTTCTTCGTCATATCCGCTCTACTTTGACCTTGCAGTAGGCTATTCTTCTAGCCTCTTAAAATTAATTTATATTTGTTTATTTCCGCCCGTGCTTTATAGTACATTTCTGCCCCTTTGCAACGCCCAACCAACAGTAAGCAGGCTAGGAACATTGTCGCCCATTGTGCAGCAACGCCCTGGCTCCCTCTCCCCTCTCCCCTCTTGCACTTCCATCACTCTCCTCATTCCCCTCACTCTCCTCACTTACTCTCCTCACTTGCTCTCCTCACTCACTCTCGTCCCTCACTTCCCTCATTCATTTCCCTCACTCCCTTCACTTACTCCCCTCACTCACACTCACTTCTCACCCCCCTCATTCCCTGCACTCCCCTCACTCTCCTCATTCACTCTGCCCTCACTCCCCTCATTCCCCGCACTCCCCTAACTTACTCTACTCACTCAATCTCACTCCCCTCATTCCCCGCACTCCCCTCATTCCCCGCACTCCCCTCACTTACTCTCCTCAGTCACCTCCCTCATTCCCTGCACTCCCCTCACTCTCCTCATTCACTCTGCCCCGCACTTCCCTCACCCTGCGACCAACCCCTTTCTTTCTATCTGATCCGACACCCTTTCATTATCTGGGTCACTAATTTGCTCTGTCGGGCAGCCTCCAACCCTCCCTCTCTCCTCTCGCATTCCTTGGACTTGTTTATCTTTTAGGTTGTCGTCTGTCTTACTGATTCGAGCTGTCTTACATACCTCGAGATAACGTATCTGTTCGTCCTACCGGATTTTCTGTTCTTTATTAAACCCTTATTATCTCGTAGTGATTCTTGGAATGTATTGGTTCTCTCTTTTTTTTTCTTATTTGTCTCCCTGTCTCTCTATCTATCTATCTATCTATCTATCTATCTCTCTATCTCTCTCTCTCTATCTATCTATCTATCTATCTATCTCTCTATCTCTCTCTCTCTATCTATCTATCTATCTATCTATCTATCTATCTATCTATCTATCTATCTATCTCTCTCTTTCTCTCTCTCTCTCTCTCTCTCTCTCTCTCTCTCTCTCTCTCTCTCTCTCTCTCTCTCTCTCTCTCTCTCTCTCTCTCTCTCTCTCTCTCTCTCTCTCTCTCTCTCTCTCTCTCTCTCTCTCTCTCTCTCTCTCTCTCTCTCTCCTCTCTCTCTCTCTCTCTCTCTCTCTCTCTCTCTCTCTCTCTCTCTCTCTCTCTCTCTCTCTCTCTCTCTCTCTCTCTCTCTCTCTCTCTTTCTCCTGATGTCTTTTTCTTTTCCTTCATCTCCTACATTTATCTTCCCTTCCCCTTCCCTCTCGCCGTGGGCATGGCAAGGCGCCCCATTGCCTGCCCGGGTGCCTCTGCCTCGCAAATCATCTGTCCGCCGCGCAACCAACTCCAACAGTAAATAAAGCAGTTAATCTTGCACTTGTTTAATTCATTCTACCGCCAA
>NC_061836.1:11483542-11486042 GCF_019202785.1 Penaeus chinensis
GAGAGAGACAGAGAGAGAGAGAGAGAGAGAGAGAGAGAGAGAGAGAGAGAGAGAGAGAGAGAGAGAGAGAGAGAGAGAGAGAGAGACAGCGAGAATATAAATAATTTTCCCTTGGCAGTATTGTGTCAGGCGGCATAATTCAGTTGCATGACAGGGGGTCATGAGCCGGCATTTCCTTGGCTCTCCTGTTGCAGGCTGGGGGGGGGGGGGGGGGATAGTGAGAGGTGATAGGGGGTAGGGGGTAGAGGGGGGGAGAAGGGGGTAGTGGGTAGGAGTAAAGGAAGCAGAGGGTAACGGGGTAAGGCTGAAAGGAGGAGAGAGGGTTAGACGTAGCAATAAAAGTGGGGGAATGGGATAATACGAGTAGGAATAAAAGAGGATAGAGATATGAGTGGAGAAGAAAGAAGGGTAGGTAAGGGATAAAGTAATAAGGTATAGGAAGGCATAAAGTATATATAGAAAGGATAAGAAAGAAGGAAGGAAAGTAGGGAGATAGAATGTAAGGTAAGAACTCAGGGTACCGAAGGGTGGAGAGACTAAGGTAAGACGTACTGTGGTAGTGTCGGGTAAGAGGGCAGAGGTAGGGGGGGGGGGGGGGGGGGGGCGGGGCGGGGTAAGCGGGGTCTGACAGGAGGAGAATTAATACAATTAGAGGGCGCCTTTTGTGACACGGACGAGGGAGGGGAGGAACAGCCGCGAATACATTTTATTCTCTAGTAATAATGTAACAGTAGCATACGGTTTTCTTTATGATTAGTGTCATTATTTTGCGGTAAATCGCCTCACTCGCATCTCCACGGAAATGTCTCCTCCTTCTTCCTACTCACGATAAGCCCTACTCCCTACGATGACTCCCTACGATGACTCCCTACGATGACTCCCTACGATGACTCCCTACGATGACTCCCTACGATGACTCCCTACGATGACTCCCTACGATGACTCCCTACGATGACTCCCTACGATGACTCCCTACGATGACTCCCTACGATGACTCCCTACGGTGACTCCCTACGATGACTCCCTACGATGACTCCCTACGGTGACTCCCTACGGTGACTCCCTACGATGACTCCCTACGATGACTCCCTACGATGACTCCCTACGATGACTCCCTACGATGACTCCCTACGTGACTCCCTACGATGAACTCCCTACGATGACTCCCTACGATGACTCCCTACGATGACTCCCTACGATGACTCCCTACGATGACTCCCTACGATGACTCCCTACGATGACTCCCTACGGTGACTCCCTACGATGACTCCCTACGGTGACTCCCTACGATGACTCCCTACGATGACTCCCTATGATGACTCCCTACGATGACTCCCTACGATGACTCCCTACGATGACTCCCTACGATGACTCCCTACGATGACTCCCTACGATGACTCCCTACGGTGACTCCCTACGATAACTCCCTACGATGACTCCCTACGATGACTCCCTACGATGACTCCCTACGATGACTCCCTACGGTGACTCCCTACGATGACTCCCTACGATGACACGCTACGATGACTCCCTACGATGACTCCCTACGGTGACTCCCTACGGTGACTCCCTACGGTGACTCCCTACGGTGATTCCCTGCGATGACTCCCTGCGATGACTCCCTGCGATGACTCCCTACGGTGACTCCCTACGGTGACTTCCTACGGTGACTCCCTACGGTGACTCCCTACGATGACTCCCTACGATGACTCCCTACGATGACTCCCTACGATGACTCCCTACGATGACTCCCTACGGTGACTCCCTACGATGACTCCCTACGATGACTCCCTACGATGACTCCCTACGATGACTCCCTACGATGACTCCCTACGATGACTCCCTACGATGACTCCCTACGATGACTCCCTACGATGACTCCCTACGGTGACTCCCTACGGTGACTCCCTACAATGACTCCCTACGATGACTCCCTACGGTGACTCCCTACGGTGACTCCCTACGGTGACTCCCTACGATGACTCCCTACGGTGACTCCCTACGGTGACTCCCTACGATGACTCCCTACGATGACTCCCTACGGTGACTCCCTACGGTGACTCCCTACGGTGACTCCCTACGGTGACTCCCTACGGTGACTCTCTACGATGACTCCCTACGATGACTCCCTACGGTGACTCCCTACGATGACTCTCTACGATAACTCCCTACGATAACTCTCTACGATGACTCCCTACGATAACTCCCTACGATAACTCCCCAACTTTCACAATAACTCCCCCCAAGCCACTAGGCTATCTCCCTCCCCTCCCCCCCCCTCTTAGAATAATTCTTTCTCCCCCACTCCCCTAAGAATACCCTCTCACCCTGTTAGAATAACTCCTCCCCCCATTAACTCCCCCACACCCCATTAGAATAATTCCCCCCCCCCTGCTACCTCCCCCCACATCTCGTTAGAATAACCCCCACCCCCCGCACTAACTCCCCCCACTCCCCCCGAGCCCCCCCCCCCTCCCTCCCTCCCTTTCCAAATTTTCGA
>NC_061836.1:11491042-11493542 GCF_019202785.1 Penaeus chinensis
AGTGAGGAGGAGGAGATGGACGAGAGGGGGAGGAAAAGGGGGGAAGGGAAAGGGATGGAGGAGGTGGAGAATTGGGGGAAGGGGAGTGACAAGGAGGAGGAGGAGGAAAGGCCCAAGGGAGGAAAGGGGGAGGAGGGTAAGAGGAAGAGGCGAAGAAGGAAAAGGAAAAGGAGTGGGGAGAGTAGGAGGACAAAGGGAAGAAGAAGAGGAGGAGATGAAGAAGGAGAAGAAGATAAAGAGAAAAAAAAAGCAGAAGATGAAAAACTTTAAAACGAAGAAAACTCAGAGCAAGATGAAGAAAACCAAGAAACATAAAAATACTAATAACAACAACAAAAAAACAACAAGAAAACAAGAAAAAAAGCAAGAAAAAAAAGGACAGAATCGAATAGACAGCCGAAGCCCCCAAGTTCAGTATGAAATAGCGAACAAAATCTTTGCTTATTTACCTCCAACTCTCATTAAAAATTGATTTGCTTCTCAATGTTGTAATGTTGGTTTAGACTGAGCTTGTTTTTGGAGGCATTTTTCCCCCCTGTTACTCATTATTTATTCATTTATTTAACTATTTATCTTTTTGTTGTTGCTTTTAAGTGTTATAATTTGTTATTACAATTAATACCTGTGATACATTTTTCGGAAATGTTTACACTAAAATTTTGTTTTTTTTACAGTTATTTTGAATTTTTTTGTTACACCACTTTTACGTTTTAGGATCTAAATCATCTTGTTTTTGTTATTTAAGTTGTTATTGTCGTCATTATTACCCTCACCATTAATAATATTTAGTCCCTTGTGTATCAGTAATAGATATTTCTGCTCCGGCAAAGTCCCTCATGTATCAGTGATAGATATTTCTGCTCCGGCAAAGTCTCAGTATCCCTAATAGATATTTCTGGGCCCCCCCCCCCCCCCGGCAAAGTTCCCTTTATGTACAATAATGATATTTCTGCTCCGGCAAAAGTCCCTCATGTATCAATAATAGATATTTCTGCTCCGGCAAAAGTCCCTCATGTATCAGTGATAGATATTTCTGCTCCGGCCCAAAAGTCCCTCATGTATCAGTGATAGATATTTCTGCTCCGGCAAAAGTCCCCTCATGTATCAATAATAGATATTTCTGCTCCGGCAAAAGTCCCTCATGTATCAGTGATAGATATTTCTGCTCCGGCAAAAGACCCTCATGTATCAATAATAGATATTTCTGCTCCCAAATTTCCCCCATGGGACAAAAAATAGAATTTCCGCCACGGCAAAAGTCCCTCCTGACAAAAAATATTTCGCTCCGCCCAAAATCCTCAATTCAAATAATAATTTCTGCTCCGGCAAAAGTCCCTCATGTATCAAAAATTTGATATTTCCCGCTCCTACAAACCCTCAGTATTTATAAATGTCACTCCGGCAAAAGGCCCCCATGGAACATAATAGCAAATTTTTGCTCCCCAAAAGCCCTCAGGTACAATAAAGATAGTTCCCACTCCGGCAAAAGTCCTCATGTATCAATAATAATATTTCTGCTCCGCAAAATCCCCCACAGATCAAAAAGATATTTTCCCGCCCGGCAAAAGTCCCTCATGTATCAATAATAGATATTTCTGCTCCGGCAAAAGTCCCTCATGTATCAATAATAGATATTTCTGCTCCGGCAAAAGTCCCTCATGTATCAATATTAGATATTTCTGCTCCAACAAAGGCCCTCGGGTATAAATAATAGATAGTTCTAACTCCGCAAAATTCCCCATTATAAGTAAAGCTATTTTTTGCTCCAACAAAGGCCCTCAGGTATCAATAATAGATAGTTCTACTCCGGCAAAAGTCCCTCATGTATCAGTAATAGATATTTCTGCGCCGGCAAAAGTCCCTCATGTATCAATAATAGATATATCCGCGCCGGCAAAAGGCCCTCACGTATCAATAATAGATATATCAGCTCCGGCAAAAAGAAAACTTAAAAGAAAAGGAAACCCCGAAACTAACCATTTTAGAAGTTAACCAAGTGACAACCAAGAAGCCACCATTTCTGCGCGAAAACTTTCTTCGAAAATCTTTTCTAACACGAAGTAAAACTCGGCCTTTTATATGGCGAGCAAACAAAAGAAGTTTAAAGGAAAAAAAACTCTCCAACCCTTTGTGAAAGTCGAACGGTGTTTTTGTTGTTGTTTTTTTTGTTTGTTTTTGTTTGGTAACGGGTGGTGGGTGAGGATTGTGTGTGTTTTGGTTGTGTGTGTGCGTGTGTGTGTGTGGTATGTGTTTTGTGGTGTGGTTGTGTGTGTGTGTGTGTGTGTTGTATGTGTGTGTGTTTGTTTTTGTCGGAACCCGATAAAGGGAATTGGGAACGAAATTTTTTTCAATTTTACAAAAAATGTATCTTTGTATCGTTGGAAAACTTAGGAAGTATTTGGAACAAAATGAAAGGGTTAACGGAGATAGCATTTCTTTTAGTCTTAAATGTGTTTTAACAAAAAATATATATATATATATATAAAAATATATATATAAA
>NC_061836.1:11501042-11503542 GCF_019202785.1 Penaeus chinensis
GGGAGAAGGTCTTCGCTGGTCTGGCTGCTGGGCTCTGCGAGGGACGCACTGCATGTCAGGGTAACACGCATGCGCACAGGCAGGTATATATATATATATATATATATATATATATATATATATATATATATATAGATGTACATATGTGCGTGTGTGTAAGTATATATATATATATATATATATATATATATAAATATATATATATAGATATGCATATATGTATATATATACATACATATATATACATATATATATACATATATATAATATATATAAATACATATATATAAATATATATTATATATAAAATATAATATATATTAAATATACATATATGATATATATATTATATATATACAAATACATACACACACGTGTGTGTGTGCGTGTGTATACACATATATATTCATATATATATATATATATATATATATATATATATATATATATATATATATTTATATATATACATATATATATTCATATATATATATATATATTTTATATATATATATAAATATATACATATATACACATACATATATATATTCATATATATATATATATATATATATATATATATATATATATATATATATATATTTTATATATATATATAAATATATACATATATACACATACATATATATATTCATATATTATATATATATATATATATATATATTATATATATATATATATATATATATAAATACAAATCTATACATATATATATATATACATCTTTACATTTATGTACATATATAATGTGCATATATATATATGTGTGTGTGCCTGGCTGGTTAGAGTTGCTGACAAGTAAGAAATATGAGTAATTCATGAGTTGCTATCGTGTCCAAAGGGCTCTCGAGGCAACAAATAGTGAAAAGCTGAAGTCCGAATGCGATTTTAAAACTAGATTTCTGAGAAGCAAGCGCGACTCTCCATCGACGCCGTTCATATCTTAACGCTTATTTCGTGTGTAGCAGCACGACTCTCTCCCCCGCCCCCCTCCTCTTCTCCCACCCTCATCCTCTTCCCCCCGCCCCCCTCCTCTTCCCCCTGCTACCCTCCTCTTCCCCCTGCTACCCTCCTCTCCCCCCCCCCTCCTCTTCCCCCTGCTACCCTCCTCTCCCCCCCCCCCTCCTCTTCCCCCCGCCCCCCTCCTCTTCCCCCTGCTACCCTCCTCTTCCCCCTGCTACCCTCCTCTCCCCCCCCCCCTCCTCTTCCCCCTGCTACCCTCCTCTCCCCCCCGCCCCCCTCCTCTTCCCCCATCCCCATCCTATTCCCCCCGCCCCCCTCCTCTACCCCCCGCCCCCTCCTCTTCCCTCCACCGCCTCCTCTTCCCCCCCGCTCCCCTCCTCTTCCCTCCGCCCCCTCCTCTTCCCCTCGCCCCCGCCTCTATCCCCACCCCCATCCTCTTCCCCCTCCTCCTCCTCCCCTCCCCCTCTGCTGATCTCTCTCATTTTACTCTTTTTCTTGAACTAACACTAAAATATATTCTTTGGTGCAAGATACCGTCCGGAATAAAGAAAATGATGATCTCCGCCATAAACACGATTTGGCGGTGGTATTAAAGGCTGGCGAACATAAAGCATCTTGCAAGAGTTATTATGCATACACTTATTTGCTCGTGAAAACAATAACTTCAAGCCAGTTTGCAATTACTCTTAATTTCCTTCTAAGAACATAGTCCTGAAAGTTACAGAAATTAAAAAGTTGTATTAGAAAATATTTAGAACCTCGTGTGTATATATGATTCTGATCGACAGGTCAAGGTCTTTTGAGAAGCGGAGATCGAGACCTTTCGCCTCTCAAAAGAACTTGGTGTTAACTAGAAAGCACGGACCGAATGAGAAAAGTATAGAGGAATATGGGATAGACGTATACCTGATAGACAGACACACAGGAACAAACTTATATATGGATAAAACACACACACACACACACACACACACACACACACACACACACACACACACACACACACACACACACACACACACACACACACACACACACACACATACACACACACACACACACACACACACACACACACACACACACACACATATATATATATATATATATATATATATATATATATATACATGATAATATAAATTTATATAGAGAGAGGGAATGAGAAAGAGAACGAGAAAGAAAGAGAAATGGAAATGGAAAGGGAAAGGAAAACGAAAGAGAGAGGGACGGAGGGCAAGGAGGGAGAGGTAAACAGAACCTGACAGAAGCGAGTAAGAGAGAGAGAGAGACAGACCCAGACAGACGCGAGAGAGCGCGAGGGAGCGCGCCCAGACGCCCCTCGGCCTGGAGCGAGTGGCCCCCCCCATTCGCCGAGACAGAAAACACGCTCGAACAATCGGCCTCGAATGAAGTTAGAAGATTACCAGCGACTCGAGTCCAACTTCTAAATCAACGTTGCCTAATACACTGGTGGAAAATGACGTCACAGGCGATCCACTAGCTCATTCCGGTA
>NC_061836.1:11508542-11511042 GCF_019202785.1 Penaeus chinensis
ATCCATAAACCAAAGGATATCGAAGCGAGTTATTTTTGCCCGTTAAGTTTAAGGAATAAACCGCATTATAATTTGGCTTAAATAGCGACAGTGAAATCCCCCCCCCCCCCTCCCTCCCTTACACCCTTCCCCTTCATCAAAATAATCAAATTTAAATTCAAAAACAAATATAAAGTACGAACAACATGTGCTTATATTTGCGGTGTCGGGCTGCCAGATTTTTTTCCCGAAAATGGCACCATTGTGGTCGTATATTGTGGGTTGAGGAATTATGAATGGGTGAGCATTTTAAATCAGCGACGCAATGAAATATAACTGCAGTTGAAAGCATGCGTCGTGTTAATATAAGTGCAAAGTTTAACATGTAATTACAAAGTTCACAGTAACCGTGCATTTTCAGAGACATTCTTTTCATCTAAAATCGCAGTAGTACACAGGGTAGAGTGTAAAGTTATTTCGTTATCGTTATAGTCACCACTGTTATCATCCTTATCATAATTATTATCACCATTATAATCACCATCATCGTCAACACTATCATCCTCACCATCCCCACTATCACCACAACCATCACCGTCATCACCACCATCACCTCCCTCACCATCACTGCCATCACAACCACCACCATCACCAGCATCACCACCATCACAACCACCACCATCGTCTTCATCACCACCATCACCTCCCTCACCATTATTACCATCACAACCACCACCATCACCTCCCTCACCATCACTGCCATCACAACCACCACCATCACCACCATCACCTCCCTCACCATTATTACCATCACAACCACCACCATCACCATCACCACCACCACCACCACCACCACCATCACACACCACCACCACCATCACAACCACCACCACCATCACAACCACCACCACCATCACCACCACCATCACAACCACCACCATCACCACCACCATCACAACCACCACCCTCCCCAACACTCTCTCTCGCGCAGTTTCCTTATGACAGACCAGTCAAGATACTCATTAATCACCTCTTCAAAACAAGGGCATAATACAGTCCTCGTAACAAGCGTCCTCTCTTTGTCATACGGGGACAATGTTCACTCTCCTCACCCTTCCTTCTTTGTCACGTCCTTGTCACTCTTCTTACTGCATGACACTCTTCTCTTGTCCTTCTCTCTCCCCCTTTCCACTCTGCGTCACTTTGCGTTTCTCTTCGTTCTTCGTCCCTCCTCTGTCTGTCACTCTTTTATCATTTAGTTTAATTTGTTTAGCTGTTATTGTTATTATTGTTTTATTTGTTAATATTGTTATTATTGTTGTTGTAATCATTGAGCTATTGTTATTATTATCCGTGAAATGTTGTTGTTATTAATTAAATTGTTATCATCTTCATTATTGTTATCTATTTTCTTTTATTATATATCTGGATTATTTTTATTTCTTTTTCTGCTTCGCTATCGATATCTTATAAAAGATATCAGTCTGCGTGTTTTTTCTTAAATTTCTCATTGTGTCATTCCTCTTCGTTTTTTTGTTCGTGTTTTTGTTTGATGTTACCTGTTTCTCTTGTTTTTTGTTGATGTTATTGTTTATCTTTGTTTTTGTTGTTGTTTTCCTATTCCCTTTTTCTCTCCATTCTGCTCTTCCAATTTCCTTTCCCTTATTATTATAATGTTTCTTCATCATATCATTTTTTTTTTCATTCCGTTTCCAATTATTTCTCCTCTCATCCTATGTCATTCACAGCCTCTTTCCTTCTCATATCATTTATTATCCTTTTTCTTTTCACATCATTCATTTTTTCATCGTTCATTCTCCACACGTCCTTCAGATCTCTCTTCTCTCCATCTCCCTCACTGCCGCCCTTTCTTCCCAAAAATCATTTAGCATTTCTTTTCTCCCCCACATCATTTTTTTCTCCCCCACAACATTCTTTTTCTCTCCCCCACATCATTTTTTTTTTTCTTCACAGCCTTCACCCCCCCAACGTCATCTTTCCCCCCCACCTCCACCACTTTTTCCCCAAACATCATCCTTTTCCCCCACGTCCTCTATCATCTTTTCTCCCCCAACATCATCCTTTTCCCCCTACCTCCTCCACCTTTTCTCCCCCAACATCATCCTTTCTCCCCCACATCCCTCGCCACCTTTTCTCCCCCAACATCATCCTTTTCCCCCCACCTCCTCCACCTTTTCTCCCCAACATCATCCTTTTCCCCCAACCTCCTCCACCTTTTCTCCCCCACATCCCTCGCCACTTTTTTTCTTCTCCCCTCATCATTCACCACGTCCCCCCCCCCCTCCATATCCTCCCCCATCTATCCCCCTCCCCCCCCCCACACACGTCTTTCACCACTACCATCTTTTTTTCCCCCACACGCTGTTTATTCCACCGCTCTTCCTCCCTCCCCCTCTCCCCAATATCTCTCTCTTCACGTCCTGACTACTCACTGTCACCCTCAAGCGTGTCAAAGATACTTGTAATATGAAGCTTCAGTAAATAGAGACACGCGGGGAAT
>NC_061836.1:11518542-11523542 GCF_019202785.1 Penaeus chinensis
ACACTGAGTATATCACTTCAAACCTGGGAGACATAATTCATGCGTTCATATAATTGTTCATAATGTCATCATCACCCCCCCCCCCCCCCCGCCTTATCTCTGAATTATCACAAGTCGAAACGGGGAAATTCCTGGCAGATTTTTTATCATTCTGAATGACAGAGTTCCGTTGAGGAAAAAGTTCTCCTAATTGGGCTTTGGGCGTTGAATGCTGAAACAGAACTGATGCTTTTAAAAAAAAATATATATACATATTTAAATAAGGTTCTTTGTCCGAAACCCTGTGTTATGAGCCTCTCTATAATTTCGCTCACTTGTTGTCTGTTTCTCGTGCCCTTTGAGATGGGATGGAGTGCGTTATAGAGGGAGTCGTGTTGGTGAGGCTTGATTTGTGTTTATTAGCAAGGATAAGTTGGGTTGCGCTGTGTGTTGTGCGGGTGGAAGTGTATGTAGAAGTTTTGATCAAAACCAGTATTGTGAAGGATGTGTTATCTCGTATGTATGTATATTCCTCCCTTCTTCACCTTCTCCCTCCTTTATTCCCTTCTCTCTATCTCTCTTTCTCTTTCTCTTTCTCTTTCCCTTTCTCTCTCTCTCTCTCTCTCTCTCTCTCTCTCTCTCTCTCTCTCTCTCTCTCTCTCTCTCTCTCTCTCTCTCTCTCTCTCTCTCTCTCTCTCTGTGTCTCTCTCTGTGTCTCTCTCTATCTCTCTCTCTCTCTCTATCTCTATCTCTCTCTCTCTCTCTGTGTCTCTCTCTATCTCTCTCTCTCCTCTCTCTTTCTCTCTCTCTCTGTCTATCTCTCTCTCTCTCTCTCTCTCTCTCTCTCTCTCTCTCTCTCTCTCTCTCTCTCTCTCTCTCTCTCTCTCTCTCTCTCTCTCACTCCCCTCTCCCCTCTCCCCTCTCCCCTCTCCCCTCTCCCTCCCCCTCTTCCTCTCCCTCTCCCTCCCCCCTCCCCCTCCCCCTCCCCTCTCCCCCTCCCCCTCTCCCCCTCCCCCCTCTCCCCCTCCCCTCTCCCTCTCCCTCTCCCCTCCCTCCCCCTCTCCCCTCTCCCTCTCCCTCTCCCTCTCCCGCCCCCCCCGCCCCCTCCCCCTTCCCCATCTCCCTCCCCCTCTCCCTCTCCCGCCCCCTCCCCATCCCCCTCCCCCTTCCCCATCTCCCTCCCCCTCTCCCTCTCCCTCTCCCTCTCCCTTCCACTCTCTGATTTGGATTTTCAGGCCTCAGTATTTTTTCATTGAAATTACCTCCAGTTTTAAAAGGGGAACAACGTCACTCTTGTCAGAATTCAAATTTAATTAATTGTCATTAGATGTCATCGTTGCTTCCCGAATGCCCATGCTTTTGCTCGAATCCCGAATGCCCTTTTTCCACCAAAAATGGAATCTTTCTCTCACAGTGAGTTACTTCTAATGCCGTTCGGGGAGAGGGAGAGAGGGAAGGAGAGAGGGAGGGAGGGAGGGAGGGAGGGAGAGTGTGAGTGGGAGAGGGGGTTGGGAGATAAGTTGGGAGGGAGCGGGGAGTGAGGGAGAGGTGGAGTGAGAGGGAGGGAGGGAGGGAAGAAAAGGGAGATGGGAAGAGAGGGAGAAGATGAGAAGGAAAGGAAGGGAGAGGGAGAGTTGGAGAGTGAGAGAAGAAGGAGCGAATGAGAGGGAAAACAAATAAAAATAAAATCAAGATAAAAATAACGATCGACCACAAAAAAGAAAGAAAGAAAGAGAGAGAAAAAAACATTGTGAAGGTGAGATAAGCCTGTCTAGCGTGATGACCCTAGGCCTATCACAAAACACGCGCCTATCGGTTTTACTTGCCATGTAACCTCCATCCTACCCTCCCCCTCCCCCCCGGTTTATCTTCCCCCCAGGCACACGGCTCCCCTTGCCCTCGAAACCCTTAACTAATGTACCTTGCCCTGGCCGGGGTGGGATTTTCCCTAGGATAAATACCGAGAGAGTGTGGTGGTGGTGTGGCGGTGGTGTGGTGGTGGTGGTGGTGTGGCGGTGTAGGGTTGGTGGGGTGGTGGAGTGCTACAGTGATGGTGGGGTGGTGGTGGGATTTCCCCTGGGATAAATACCGAGAGAGTGTGGTGGTGGGGTGATGTGGTGGAGTGGTGGTGTGGCGGTGGTGTGATGGTGGTGTGGTGGTGAGGTGGTGGTGTGGTGGTGGTGTGGTGGTGGTGTGGTGGTGAAGTGATGATGGAGTGGTGAAGTGGTAGTGTGATGGTGGAGTGGTGGTGTGGTGGTGGAGTGGTGGAGTGGTGGAGTGGTAGTATGGTGTAAATATAGTATGTACATATAGACGGATGGACGGATGAATAGATGGATAGATAGACAGATAGATAGATAAAATTATATGGCTCGCATGAATAGGACTAGGAATGTCACAGAGAAACAGAGACAGACACATTTACGGACGAACAGACAGAGAGATAGACAGAGACAGACTGAGACAGGCAGAGGCAGACAGAGACAGACAAAGACAGACAGAGACAGACTGAGGCAGACAGAGACAAACAGAGAACAGACAGAGACAGACTGAGGCAGACAAAGGCAGACAGAGTCAAAAAGAGACAAAACAAACAGGCAGAGACAGACTGAGGCAGATAGAGGTAGACAGAGACAAAAAGGGACAGACAGGGACAGACAGAGACAGACAGACAGACAGAGTGAGAGAGATCCATGCAGGCAAACAGACAAACAAACTCTAACGAATTAACTGCTTGTAATATGCAGATCTGCTGCACATCGAACATGCATTCATCGATTTTTTTCTCCTCTCTTTTTTTTTTTTTTTTTTTTTTTTTGTCCATATCTAAGCAATTTACAGATCGCGCTCCGTCTCCGCTTTATTGATTTTCGACGCTAATTTAAACAGTTCGCCGAGATCTTCCCTTTTAACGCATGTGATTATCTGTCGCTTGCCATTGACGCCTCCAATTCAGTCAGTACCCAGAGGCAGAAAACGGGGCTTCGTGAATCCCTGGAGCGAAAAACGGGCTTCCATTCAGGGCTTCCGGAGAGATCTTTCACTCGGTATCGCTGGCTGAGCGATAAGAAAGTCGATCGGAAAGAATTAGTCATAAAGAACCAGGAGGTATAAACAATGTGTGCATTTTGTATTTACTGAGAGAGAGAGAGAGAAAGAGAGAGAGAGAGAGAGAGAGAGAGAGAGAGAGAGAGAGAGAGAGAGAGAGAGAGAGAGAGAGAGAGAGAGAGTGTGTGTGTGTGTGTGTGTGTGTGTGTGTGTGTGTGTCTGTGTGTGAGTGTGTGTGTATTTGTGTGTGTTTGTGTGTGTGTGTGGGGGGGGGGGGTCTGTGTGTGTGTGTTTGCGTGTTTTCGCGTTTGTGTGAGCGTGTGAGCGTGCATGCGTGCTTATATACACACATATAAAAAATCATGTAGATAGATATAATTAAAGAAAAAAACAATAATATAAGTTTATATATATATATATATATATATATATATATATATATATATATACACACACACATATATATATATTACTTGTTGAGGATTGAAGCACAAGTAAAGTCAGCTTAACAAGTGGAAGTTTTCGGGTCGGGGCCGCGAAGGGCGAAACAAGAGCTGGCGATATGGCGCTGCGATGACCGGTTATCTTTAATCAATTTGACGCGGACGAGCTTAATCATATGTCGATTTGCAACGCCCACAATCATGAGCACTTTAAATGATTGTTTAACAAACATGCCCGACTCTCATTTTGCTACGGGTATGCAGATGTAGGGGATTAAATATCACCTTTTTAATCCGTGTGGGCCGGGGAGCGTCCGGAATGTTGAGCACTTTATTACTTACATTTATACGTCAATGCAGTTCGTAACCACGAGAAATTCGGCCTTTGGCTCGTGTAACGGCCTGTATCAAATATGCAACGAGAGGGATTCGTTTTATCGCCAACAACAACCAAAATGAATAAATTAATAGTACCATTCGACACATGAGCCGAGTTTCTGCAACATTTCTCTTGTCAAAAAAGGACGATTTGTTGAAAGTGGTCTTCCCGCGAGTAAGTCATCTCTCGGCGAAATGCTCCACTTAAGTAGCGCCGGTTAGGATGTGGGTCATGAAACCGCTGCAGATGATTATGTGTGGATTAGCGAGTGTTGCGAGTAGATTACCACACTGTTGTACTTGTGCTTATGGTTATTTTGGGTGTTTTTTGTATGCTCTCCAAGGTGGATGAAATCTCCAAGTTGCTTGTGTGTATTTTTTTTTTTTTTTTTTTTTTTTTGCGGGGGGGGTAGGGGTTACGAAGCCAAGTTTACGTTTAACCCAAATCCGACGAGTTTACTTTATTGTTTTTACACATAGATGGCTACACTTGTACTACGTCACCAGTGAGCCAATTACGAGTACTGCCTGTCTCGCCTGTTTACCCTTTTCCTTGATTTTCGAAAATATTTTACGATGTCTCATATTGTTGTTACTAGTGTTTATAACATTACATAACTACATTACATTCAAGAAAAGTTGAAATTAGGTAAGGTCATAAGGTCTATTAATTGACCCCTTTGTTGCTAAGCATTAGCAGAGCCATACATACGTAGAGATATCCCCCCCCCCCAAAAAAAAAAAAAAAAAAAAAAAATGAGCACAGCATTTTCCCGGCGGCATAGAGTTAAAAGTTAAAGAAAAAAAAACACATTTCGAACTGAGCGCCACATTCTCTACCGGCTAAAAACTTGCGGCGCAAAAACAAGGAATGAAAAAGATTTTTTTTTTCTTATCGTAGTAAAGTTCTATCTTCCTACAGACTCATAACATTTTTGTGTGAAGGAGAGTAAGACGCGTGTGTAAAGGAAGAAGAGTAGCTAGATAAAGATGGAAGTTAAGATAGACAGAAAGAGAAAGAAATGAGGGATGAGAGAGAGAGAGAGAGAGAGAGAGAGAGAGAGAGAGAGAGAGAGAAGAGAGAAAGAGAGAAGGAGAGAAGGAGAGAAGGAGAGAAGGAGAGAAAGAGAGAAAGAGAGAAAGAGAGAAAGA
>NC_061836.1:11556042-11561042 GCF_019202785.1 Penaeus chinensis
GCATGTCTTATTGTTGTTGTTGTTGTTGTTGTTTTTTGGAAAGTCATTGTATAACTTTTGTTACGTGTATATTCCTGGTAGTTTAAGTATTGATTAAGGGTAATGGCAATGTTCATTATCATTTCATTGTTGTTGGAAAACTATCTTCTCTTTGTATTTCATTTGTTAGAAACGTCTCCATTTTTCTATGGATAAAAGGTCATGCTTCGTTGTTTTTTTTTTTTTATATCTTGAAAGTTTCATCCTGCTGGCAAGCTGTCATCCCCACGGTCTTGACTGCTGGTCCTTGTCCTGTGATTATTTTATGCGAATGATTGACGTACCCATGGAAATGTGTCATTGTCTTAACTCTAAGCACTTTATTTTTTTTTCCTAGCTGTATTTTAAGTGAAATAAAGTTAAAGGTATATAGACATAGATAATTAAATTTAGATGTTTGCAGCTAATCATTTCCATCCACCTCCTGTACCGTTAAAAGAAAATGTTTTTTTTTTTTTTTTTTTTTTTTTTTTTTTTTTTTTTTTTTTTTTTTTTTTACATTTTTCAGTACGTTGAGAGCTTAGGTGTAATTCCCCAAAGGCCATGCCATTTGTTGTGAACTTCTGTATTTCCGATTTAGTGTCCGAGTACTCTTAACAGGTAGTTCTACGCATCTACAATATAAGGATTTAAGTGGTATAATAAGTGGTTTATATAAGTGGTATCAAGTGGTATAAGGATGAAAATAGTATAATTACCGTATATTTTCTCTCTGAAACTTTTCCATGGAGAGGTTACATCTGTACGTTTGTTCATCTTTAGTAAAGAATAGCTTTAGTATAGAATAGCTGTATCCGAAGATTAAATTTTCTTATGAAATGAAAGTAATATAAAGCAGAGTGGAGAAGTGGAAGTTATTAAAGGTGCACAACAATCGCCAAGAATTAAAGAATCCATAAATATTCACTGTTCTGAGTCAGATCATTCATCTTCAAGGAAAGCTTAACCTTCCCTTGCTTTTAAATCTACACCCAAAGCAACTGGGTTTAGATGCTGTGCTATGAATCCTTGTTATCTCTCTTCCCACGTCGAAGAGATTAACTAGGGTTAAATTAATTACACGCTTGCATATCTGTGATTCTTTCTCTTAACATAAAATGATTGTTATTGCTGACTGAGAGGTTTAACTGAGAGAAAGGCATAACATCGTTTTCTTTTTTGGCACATTTTGACTTTTAGAAATATTGTGAGTTGAAGTTTACCTACTTCGAATGATTATGATAATCATAATTATAATAATATTTACAGTACTTGTACAGAGGTATTACAGTACGATAATATTTGAAAGAGCAGATTTATTCATTGCATATTACATACCACGTAGAATATTCTTGCCATCGCTAAAGATAGAAAGATATATCTTGGTCAAGAGTAGTATTATCATTAATATTATTATTGCTGTTATTGCTATTATTATTGTTACAATTGTCATTATTATTGTTATTGTTATTACTATCAGTATTATTATTATTATCATTATTATCATTATTATCATTATTATTATTATTATTATTATTATTATTTTTATTACTATTATTATTATTATTATATTTTCTTCATGATAATAATAATGCTAATGATAATAGCAATAACAATAACAATAATATTAATAATAATAATAATAATAATAATAATAATAATAATAATTGTTATTATCTGTTAGTAGTAAGAGGTAACATCTGCTTGAAACTTCCCTTCACAGAAAACAGTTGCCATGGGTATATCTATCAATGCTTAAGTACGCCACGGGAGAGAGAAGAGAAATATGTAAAGTGTGCCTAACGAGAAAAAATGTCTTCGCAGAGATCATATGTTGTAGATAAGGAGCAGGTATGAAATCCCATCTAATGGATCCCTCGATTGATGTAGATACTGGGTTTTATAGTTGTTGTTTTTTGTTTTTTTGTCTTTCTTTCTTTCTTTTTATTCTTTTCTTTTTAATAACCCTGAACGTAAACTACGAGGATAGTCCTTATTCGCCTGCTACAACCCTGGTTATTTGAAATAAGAAAATCATGCGATAGACAACCCAAGTGCATTCCCCACATTTGCATATATATATATATATATATATATATATATATATATATATATATATGGTAGAAAAACCCACAATGTAAAACTAGATTTATTGAAAGTGAGACAACAGTTTCGGAATCCACCTGGATTCCATCCTCAGGTCTGAAGAGGAATGGGAGAGGAGGGGGTATGAAACAGAGAGAGGAAAGGCAACGCGGAAACACGGGTCAGGTGAGGACAGACGGATGGAAACGAAGGAAGGTCAGATCAGGTCGGAGGGTCGGGCGGACTGTGTGAAGGGTGGCCGGCGTACGGGAGAAGGCGGAGGACGTGGGAAGCGAGGAGACTGTCGGCAGGAGAAAAGCCGCTGTTCAGGTTGAAATTAGGCAGCAGCTTTATTACGGAGGATTCCACCAGTCTGCGGGCGTAGACAATTCGCGCCGCTGACCGGTCCATCTGATGGCCTGTGTCCCACTGATGGCAAAAGAGAGCGTTGTTGTTGTATCCCCATTCACACACACATACACACACACACACACACACACACACACACACACACACACACACACACACACACACACACACATATATATATATATATATATATATATATATTGCGTTTCTTATTGTAAAAAAAAAAAAAGATTTCTTACAAGGAAAGTGAAAATATTGTTTTTACACGGTGTAAATATGCATGCGCTGTTTTGCCCTTTCCCTTGATTGAGCAGCATCCCCAGTTTAGGACAAGGATTGAACGTTGCCGAGACTGCAGCATACAAATTCACGCTAAAGGCCGAATCACATTAGCCCGTTTTATTGGCCCGTTCTACTTCCACACCGGTCTCTCTGCGCGTCCGTTTTGTACCAGTATACCGACGTACCTTCACGGACTTATTAAGACATATAATTAGCCCATTATTACAGCCATATAAACCTCGCGTTGGTGTGTAATTTATATGGTTCAACTACAATACAGAAATGAACTATACATTACCACCAATGTCTTTTTTACGTAGCATCGGATATAAGATGCAGAATACACTAAAGCTACACATATATATTGAAGATTCGGTTCATTGCGCTCAGGTTGTGAGAGTTTGCCTAAAGTTTGAGTCGCCCAACCTCATTTTCATTCAGCTTCGAAACAGCTTCATTGGCGGATTCAATCACGTGACTGATGGATGACCGTTAAGAAAGGCTCAGTAAAGAGATTATGTAGATTCTGATTACAATATGGATGTCTTAATATAGTGTCTTACTAGAAAAAAAAAATATTGTAATGGCTTTACAAACAACAATTATGATAGTGCTTTATACACACTTGGGTGAAAATATGTCACCAATAACTTGACAATTCCGTGTTGAGATTTGCACAGACACAATATTGGATAATGTACTTTATCGAACAGCAGTGTTGAGCGGTTATGGTCAGGGAACTGGAGCACAACAGGCTGTTATCAAGAGAAAGCTGATACGTGATTGGCTATCATAAGAGAACTGAACTGTGATTGGACGGGATTCCGGTGTTCGGATGCTTGTCCGAAATTGAGGGAGAAACCGCAGATGACTCGATCCTTGGCTCACAACAATTTTCCAGTTAAACTTCAAGATCAAATCTCGATGTAGAACGCTGGTCTGACCCGAGCTCGAATCCCAGGCTCAAACCAGGGATCCGAACGCGGGCCTCAATGTTTATGCATATTGGACAGACGGATTCGTATCCCCGCCATGAAGTGAAGTGAAACGGTTTGCCTTTCCGAATCTCAAGATAGAATTCGGTATGTGTAAAATGCACACCTCCTTTCTCTCATCATGTTTTTACTCCCTTTCTCTCTTCCCCATCTTTTCCTCTTTCTTATTTATTTTTATTCTTCTGTGATTCGTTTTATAGCTCTTTCCCCTTCCTTACTCTCTTCTCTTTCTCATCTGTTCTCTCCTCCACTTGCATATGAGCCTTCTCCCTTTTTTCTCTCTCTGTCCCTCTGTCTTCCTCCCCTCTCTTTATTCTCACTTTTTCTCTTTCTCCTTCTCCCCTTCCAGGCACACGTGCTATGGCAATACGAAGGTTATTTATTATGGTGTCAAGAGCATATATACACATTCATCTCATGGATTTGTGAAATGATCAGGCTTTTATTGCAAATTGGAGGATACTTTACCATGGGGTCTCTCTCTCTCTCTCTCTCTCTCTCTCTCTCTCTCTCTCTCTCTCTCTCTCTCTCTCTCTCTCTCTCTCTCTCTCTCTCTCTCTCTCTCTCTCTCTCTCTCTCCTCATATCTACCTCTCTCGCTTTCTCTCTCTTTTATCTTGCTCTCTTTCTCCTCACTCGCTCTCTCCATATCTCTCTCTCTCTCTCTCTCTCTCTCTCTCTCTCTCTCTCTCTCTCTCTCTCTCTCTCTCTCTCTCTCTCTCTCTCTCTCTCTCTCTCTCTCTCTCTCTCCTCATATCTACCTCTCTCGCTTTCTCTCTCTTTTTCTTGCTCTCTTTCTCCTCACTCGCTCTCTCCATCTCTCTCTCTCTCTCTCTCTCTCTCTCTCTCTCTCTCTCTCTCTCTCTCTCTCTCTCTCTCTCTCTCTCTCTCTCTCTTTTCATATCTACCTCTCCCCCTTGCTTTCTCTCTCTTTTATCTTGCTCTCTTTCTCCTCACTCGCTCTTCCCTTCCTTCCCATCCCTTCCCTCCCTCCCTCCATCCCTCCCTCTTCCCTTCCCCCCTGCCTCCCTCCCTCTCTCTAACCCTCCTTCCTCCCCTCCCCTCCCTCCCTCCCTCCTTCTCTCCCTCCCTCTTCCCCTTCCCTCCCCTCCCTTCCCTTCCCTCCCTGTCTCTCTCCTTCCCTCCCTCCCTCCCTCTTTCCCTCCCCTCCCCTCCCTTCCCTTCATCCCTCCCTCCCTCCCTCCCTATGACCCTTCCCTCCCCTCCCCTCCCTCCCTGCCTCCCTCAATCC
>NC_061836.1:11566042-11568542 GCF_019202785.1 Penaeus chinensis
TATTTGTTATCATCATCCCCATCATTATTTTTATCATTATCATTTTCATTATCATTGCCATTACTATTATTTTTGTTATCAACATAATTATCATTGTTGTTATATTTTTTTTTACTTTTATTATTATTGTTGTCGTTGCTGCTGTTGTTATTGCCATTATCATTATCATAATTAGTATTTGTTAATGCATTCATCTTATTCTTGATCTGCTTCGTGACTTCCGTTAACTCCGCCTTGATATGTTGCAAACCGTTGCGGATGGAGCCAGTTACACCGCCCTACAGTCACTATACGTAGTTGCAAAGGGAGTTATATGACCATTTGGTTGCTTAAGGCTAAAGGACCATGCTAATGAGGCTTTCTGAAATTTACGTATCTTAAGATAACGAATGAACGAAAGGAAAAGAAAATCTACAATTGAAACCCAATGAAAAATATAAATCATACAATAAAATAGTTTTTTTGTGTGTGTTTGGTTACTGCTAGTGCATTATTTAACGTATCATAGAGGAGAAAATAAGAAAATGGATACATACTCACAACAAAATCGCGAAGTAAAAAAAAAACAGCGAACATAAGAATAATTCAAAGGGAAACGCAACTTGAAAAGTCAAAAGGTTATATTCAGAACAGTTTTTGAGCTTCGGCAATAAGTTGACACAAATTAGTGGCTACATCAGATATCATGGATTATACGACGAGATACATTGTCTTTTTAGACCAGGAATAAAACAAGCAAGAGTAGGTTTACACTTTATTACAACATAGAAATCATACATAAAAATATGGCACAATGACATCCAATATTAGAATGACACTGAGATGACGTCACTTTAGCTATACATTCCTACAACGATATTTGTCACTTACATTATATATGAAATTATTTATCGTGACTGGTAAATCCATTCTTGCATTTGCAGACAAAAACTCACATCGTAGAGTGTCAATCTTAATTAACTTTTTTTTTTTTTTTTTTTTTATGTATCTTTATGCATATATTTCATCTTTGCTTCCAATAAGCTCCAAAAGAGAGACCGGATAGTAATACTAGGCACTGTATTTTCATAAATGTATATGCAATAATTCTGGAAAGCCAATTGAATTTAAATTTCAATATCAATTTCAATTTCAATTAATATTGCCAGTGCTTTTAATCATTACCATCATCACCATCGTCAGCATCGTCATCATCGTCAGCATCGTCATCATCGTCATCATCATCGCCATCATCAGCATCATTACCGCCAACATAATCATCATCAGCAGCAGCAGCATCGTCATCACCATCGTCATCAGCAGCAACATCGTCAGCATCATTGTCATCATCATCATCATCGTCATCATCAGCAGCATCGTCATCATCATTGTCATCATCATCGTCATCATCAGCAGCATCGTCGTCATTTTCATCTCCATCATCATCATCAGCAGCAGCATCGACGTCATCAGCATCAGCATCGTTAGCATCCTCGTCGTCAGCATCCTCGTCGTCAGCATCCTCGTCGTCAGCATCCTCGTCGTCAGCATCCTCGTCGTCAGCATCCTCGTCGTCAGCATCCTCGTCGTCCTTTTCATCTCCATCGTCATCATCATCATCTGTAGCAGCAGCATCTCATCATCATAATTGTTATTGCTTGCTGTTATTTTCAGTAGTATAGTTAGGTCTCCTTTATATATAAATAGATTACAAACTGCGGATACATAATTCCCACATTCCTTACCACAAAAGTTACTCTTTAGTTTGTACTCCACGTTTACACACACGCACACGCACACGCACACGCACACGCACACGCACACGCACACGCACACGCACACGCACACGCACACGCACACGCACACGCACACACGCATTTGCGCATGCGTATGTGTACCCAAAGTTTACACCACGAGTATATCTGCGGAATACGAATAAATTTCCCGCCGCGTACAAGAGGGAGAGAAGGATTATTTCGAAACACGAGTACGACAGCTCATGCTTTCACTTTAAAACAAGGGGAGCTGTTGCTGTTGCTCCTAGAGCTCTTGGGTAAAGTGTGTGACGTGAATGAGATCTCCGGTAAGAGTTTTGTTTACGGGTCGGCTCTCACCTGCGTCCCGTCAGCTGGTTTTCCGTCTGGATCGATGGGCGTGAGGGACGTGTGGTCGGAGGGGCGTGGGCGGTGGGGAGAGGATATGTGCGTAGACATGTACACATTTGTATATTTATCTTTCTCGCTCTGACAGGACGGGCGATGAATATACTGTACACACGATCTCTCTCTCTCACTCACTCTTAATTAATCTGTTTATCTACGTATTTTCTAGCATTATATCTCCTCTCGCTTTTATATACACGGAACTACTGTCTATTATTTGTAGATATAGTATGTTAACGGTCATATACCTCTTCCATTTCTGTTATATAGGGTTCTCTTCAAACCAATCCGTTTTCTCTTCTCTTAGATTTCTCGCGGGCGTAGAAGCCAAGGATTTATTATGACAGAATGCAGAAAAA
>NC_061836.1:11578542-11588542 GCF_019202785.1 Penaeus chinensis
TCGCTCTCACCCCGCCCCTCGCCTCTTTGCCCCTCGCGCCTCTCTCTCTCTCCTCCTCTCTCCTCTCTCCTCTCTCTCTCTCGCTCTACTAGCTACGCGCACGCTCTCTCTTTCTCGCCTCTCTCTGCTCGCGCTCTTCTCGCGCTCTCGTCTCTCTCTCTCTCTCTCTGCTCTCTCTCGCTCTCGAGCTCTCTCTTCTCTCTCCCTCGCGTCTCTCGCCCCTCTCTCCTCTCTCTCTCTCTCCTCTCTCTCTCTCTCTCCTCTTCTCTCGCTCTGCTCACTCTCTCTCTCTCTATCTCTCTCTCTCTCTCTCTCGCTCTCTCCCCTCTCCTCTCCCCTCGGTTCGCTCTCCCGCTCGCTAGCTCTCTCTCTCTCCGCTCGCTCGCGCGCTCTCTCTCTTCTCTCTCTCTCTCTCGATCTCTCTCTCTCCCGCTCTTGCTCCTCCCCTCTCTCTCTCTTCTCTACTCTCTCTCCTCTCTCTCGCTCTCGTGCGAGCGCTCGCTCGCGCTCGCGCGCTCCTCGCTCTCTCGCGCGCGCGCTCGCGTCTCTCTCTCTCTCCTCTCTCTCTCTCTACTCTCTCTCTCTCTCTACTCTCCCTTACCACTCTCCATCCCCTTCTCTAACTATTCCTCATCCCTACCCCCTCCCCCCTCGGCCCCCCCCCCCCCACTCTCCATCATCCCCCCCCCACCCCACCCCCCACTCTCCCCCATCCTCGCTCTCTCGCCCCTTCCCCCAACGCCCCCCCCCTCTCCCTTAACTCAACCCTGCCCAAGAGTACCTCATCCGTTGCGAGATTGATCGTTCGCATCGAGATCAATCCTATCGAGCGTGTCCGAGCCAGTGCGAGCGTGCTCACCAGCCTACATTGCGAGCTACCGTTTCCTTCGACCAGCGTGCTATCTCGAGACCCATCGTTCCTTGCTTGAATGTCCTTTTCACCCGATGCGTTCGTGCATGTCCGCGTAGCGTAAGTCACGTGCAAACATTGTACAAACCGTGCGTGTACGCGACTCCTGTACGTCCGAGGTAAGCCAAAGCCTCTACCAGCATTACGCCCCATCCCCAGCCAAATGCCCCCCTCCCACGACGAGACTTAACCCACTTTCTATTCGATTTTTTTTTTTTTTTTTTTTTATTTACCGGATCTGAAAGCGTGGCATTTTCCCTAACGTTTGACTTCATTTTCGGCGGAGCATATGCCTGTGGGACTACAATACCGTGACATTTCGTCCACCTGGAAGTTTGAAAAGATGCAGGTGCTTAGGGCTTAAGGCCGTTTTCTCTCGCCGCGCGGAGTTTGGAATCTAAATTCGCTCTGCATTTGTTTTTTGTTTTTTTGTTATTACGTATGTTGCGTATTTTAATATTTGGATTTATTTTTATCTCTCTCATTGCGCGCCTCATCGCGGCTCACTCCGTCTCTCTCTCTCATCTCCGCATCGTCAATTCTATCTCAACTCTCGACCATTCAAAAAAACTCAATCACAACTCTCGGTAATCCCCCGCATCTCCCACATCCTCTTCTCTCTCTCCTCCGGTCTCAGTCTCTCTCAGGGCCGTCTCGTCCATCATATACCTTCTCTCGATCTCTCATCTCCATCTCCTCTCCGCTCTCTCTCTCTCTCTCTCCTATCCACCTCTCTCTCTCTCCCTCACCCCTTCCCTTCCCTCTCTCTCTCTCTCTCATCTCCTTCCTCAAACTCGCACAATCTTTAGTCGTCTCAAATGATCCTCTCCTCTCTCTCTCTCTCTCCGTGTCTTTCTCTTTCCTTCCCTCGAAAATCTTTCCGTTCTCTCTCTCATTCCTCCTCTCATCTCTCCCAACCTCTCTCTCACTCTCATCCCACTCTCCCATTCTCTCTCTCGCCTCTCCTTCTCTCTCTCCCCTCCATCTTCTCCTCTCTCCTCCTCTCCCTCACTCTCTCCCCTCTCCTCCACTCTCCCTTCTCACTCCCTCTCACACCTCCCCCATCTCTTCTCTCTCTCTTCTCCGCCCCTTTTCCCATCCCCTCTCTCCTCAAATCTCAATCTTCTCAAAATTCTCTTCTCTACCCCCCCTTCCACCTCTCAACCCCACCCCTCTCTCAACCTCCTCCTCTCCATTTCTCTGCCATCCCCTCTCTCCCTCCCTCCCTCTTCTCTCCTTCTTCCCTTCCTCTCCTCGTCCTCTCTCCCCTCTCTCTCTCTCCTCTCCTCTCTCGTCCCTCTCTCTTCCCCTCTTTCCCCCAAACTCCTCTCTCACCCTCATCTCTCTCCTCTCCTTCATCTACTTCTCCTCCCTCCTCTCGTCCTCTCCCGCTCCTCTCTCTCTCCTCCACTCTCTCAACTCTCTCATCTTCCTCTCTCTCTGCACTCTCTGTCCTCTTCCCTCCTCTCTCTTTCTCTAATCTCTCTCTCCATCTCTACTCTCTCTCCTCTCTACGACTCCTCTCTCTGTCCCTCTCCTTCTCCTCCTACATTCCCCATACTCCTCATAGCCTCTCTCCACTCCCTCTCATCCTCTCGTCACTCTCTCATCATCTCATTCCCCCCACCACTCTCTCACCCCACTTTCTCTCCATCCTCATTCGCTCCTCATCCATCTCTCTCTCTCCTCCTCCTCTCTCTATCTTCGCTCTCTCTCAGCCTCTCTCTCAATCTCTCCCCCAAGCAAACTCCTCCTCTCGACAGTCTGGTCTACTCTCGCTCTCCTCGATGATACTCCCTTCTCTAAACTCTCTCTCTCTCTCTCACTTCTCTCCCTCTCTCTCTCTCTCACCTCGTCTCGCACATCCTCTTCTCTATCTCTCTTCTCATCCTCTCTCTCCTACCTCTCTGAATCTCTCTCGTTCTCCATCTCATCTCCACTCTCCAAACACATCATCTCAACCTCCTCCTCTCTACACACGTCCCCCTACTCTCAAACGTCCTCTCTCTCCCTCTCTCTCTCTCCTCTCTACTCTCTCTCTCTCCATCCTCTCCTCATCTCCTCTCTCTCTCTCTCCTCGTCTCTATCCAACTCTCTCCTCTCACTTCGTCGCTCACGTCAAACTCATCCTCGCAGACCGGACCTAGACCTCTCGTCTCGATCTTCTCTCCTCGTCTCCCCTCACCGGCCCCCACTCTCTCATCATCTCATCCACATCCTCCTCTCTCACCTCTCTCTTCCCAATCTCTCTCCCTCTCATCTCCCTCTCGCCACACCACCTTCCCTCATTCGTCCCGTCACGCTTAGTCCAGGGAAATAAAACGAAGAGCATACACCAACTCTACCCGAAAGACCATCGGGATCATCCACGAAAAATAAGACTCCATCTCGTAACGCAGTAAAACCCTCCTCATTCTCTCTCTCTCATCCTCTCATCTCTTTCTCTACCATCTCATATCTTCTCTTCAAGCATCACATCTCGTCCTCACTCATCACATAATACCTCCTCTCTCCGCGTCGGTCTCTCTCTCATCTCCCTCTCTCTCTCTCCTCGCCCTCTCATCTATCTCTCTCATCTCGATTCTCTCTCAATCCTCTCTCCTCTCAATCCATCGACAATCAGAACTCTTCCTCAAGTCCGCTTCGTCTTCTCATCATACTCATCTCTCATCTCTCTCTCTCTGCTCCCCCCCCCCCCCCCTTCACTCTCCACTCCCAAATCTCGTACTTCTCTCTCGTCTCTCTCTCGCTCTCAATCTCTCTCATACTCACCTGCCGTCCCTCTCTCTCTCTCTCGTCGGTCCCTCGTCGTCCTCCCCGTTTCAAAGTCTAGCTCTCTCCTCCCTCTCTCTCTCTCTCAATCTCTCTCTCTCTTCATCTCTCATTCTCTCTCAGCCTCCTCTCTCTCTCGCTACTCCAGAACATCTCTCTCTCCTCTCGTCTCTCCCTGCCTCTCTCTACAGGTCTCTCCTCAACATCTATCATAACCCATCGACACAGACCAACTCCTCTCGTCTCAACTCTCTCCCATCCTCTCTCCTCTCTCCTCGTCTCTCATCCATCTCCTCAATCTCACCGTCTTCTTCTCTCTCTCACGATCAAGGTCTCGATATCTCAGTCCTGCCGCTCTCTCTCACCTCGTTCAGCGTCAAAAGCTCTAATCTCCCTCGGCGCCCTCCGTCCTCTTCTCTGTCTCTCTCTCTCTCCTCCCTCTCGTCAATCTCTCACATTCCAACCGTCTCCACGCTCCTCCCCTCTCCTCTCTCTCTCTCCTCTCTCTCTCTCTCTCCTCTCTCTGCGTCCTCATCTCTCTCATTCACCGTCCATCCTACAATCTGCTCTCTCCTCTCGATCTCTCCCGCTCTCTCATCTCTCTCTCACATCAAACGTCTCTCTCCATGAGTCCCCACTCATCATCTCTTCTCCCCCCCCCCCTCACTCTCTCCTCATTCTCCTCTCCTCAATCTCTCGTCCAATCGCCCTCATCAAAACTCTACCTCGCCATCTCTCTCTCGTCCTCAATCCCCCCTCTTCAGAATCTCCTCGTCATCTTCAGTACATCTATCGAACTCATTTCCCACATCTGGTTCCCTCTCCGACCAGGACTCAGCAGTCATCCAATACTCTCCCGCGAAATCCCACTTCCGAAAAACATCTCAATAAGACAAACTTCTCTCCCCTCTCCTCATCAGCGTCCATCTCGTCCGTCTCCCCGTCTTCTCCCTCTCTCTATCCTTCTCTCTCCTCTCATCTTTCCCTCCCTCTTTGTTTGCCCCCAACCCACCTTGTTCTCATCTTCTCGCTCGGCCTCTCCTCTCTCTCCCTCACACTCTCGTTCTCTATCTCTCACTCCACTACTCTCCTCTCTCTACCTCTCTCTCTCTCTCGGCGAGCTCTCTACTCTTACTCATCTCCATCAATCCGTCCTCTCAACTCTCCCTCCTCTCTCTCACTCTTCTCTCCCCGACTCATCTCATCCCTCCATCTCTCCGTTCCCTCTATACCTATCTCTCT
Organism: Penaeus chinensis; assembly: GCF_019202785.1. Taxonomy (NCBI): domain Eukaryota; kingdom Metazoa; phylum Arthropoda; class Malacostraca; order Decapoda; family Penaeidae; genus Penaeus; species Penaeus chinensis. Next base: position 11,583,467 of record NC_061836.1, read on the forward strand.
CAGTAACTCTCACCTCTCTCCATCGTCTCTCCTCCTCTAATCCTCTCTGGACTCTAAGTCTCAACTCTCTCTCATCTCCTTCCTCTCTTATCCTCTCCTCTCACTTTCTTTCCCTTTTCCCTTTCTTTCTTTTCTCCTCTCTCGCTTTCTCATCTCTCGATTCCGTCCCATATGATCACTCTCTCTTCATCCCCGCTCATTTCTCTCATCTCCATCGACTCTCTCTCCTCCCTCTCACCTCTTCTCTTTCTCAGAACAGGTCTCTCCTCTCTCACTCTCTCTCTTCTCTGCTCTTTCTCTCTCTCTCTCTCCCTCACATCCTCACTCTCTCTACACCTCCTCTCACTCTCTTCCTCTCCTTCTCTCTCACTCTCTCCGCATCATCCTCTCCTTCCTCATCCCTCTCCCTCACAACCCTATCTCTCAACTCTCTCGCATCCCGTCTCCTCTCCGAATCATCATCAACCCATCCTCTCATCTCTACTCTCTCTCACTCCCTGTCCCCTCGTCTCCTCACTCCACTCCACTCTCATCATCTCCTCCCCTCACATCTCTCCTCTCGCCGTCTCTCGCCGTTCTCCCTTCTTTTTCTCTTCTCTTTCCCCCCCGGGCTCCCCCCCTCCCCCTCTCCCTCCTCTCTTCCTCTCCCCCCCCCCCCCTTTCTCCCTTCTCCCCTCCCTCTCTCCTCCTTCCTCTCCCCTTTCCTCCCTCTTCCCCCACCCCCCCCCCCCACCCCCCCCCCCCCCCCCACCTCCCCCTCCCCCCCTCCCCCCCCCCCCCCCCCCCCCCCCTCCCCTCTCCCTTCTCTCTCCCGCCCTCTCCCTCTACCCCCTTTCTTTTCACCTTAGGAATTCCTTCTCTCTCTCTTCCTCTCTTACCCTCTTCTCCCTCCGCCCCTCCCCCTCTCTCTTCTCCCCCCTCTCTTCTCTCTCTCTCCCTCTCTCTCTCATCTCTCTCCTCTCTCTCCCTCCCTCTCTTCTACAAATATAATCATTGCTTCCCCAGTTCAAGTAATGAAGAAATTAATGTAAGAGATATGTTGGAAGTTGTTAGTTGAGAATAAGTTAAAGTGACTAAGAGAAAGAGAAAGAACGAGAAAGAGAAAAAGAAAGGAAAAGAGAGAGAGATGAAGGTACCTGGAAGGGAGGAAAGAGGGACGGAGAGAGAGACAGGGAAAGAGATACAAAGAAAGATAGGTATATAGATGGAGTTAGTCAGTCAGTCAATGAATCGATAAATCAGTCAGTCAGTCAATGAATCAATAAATCAGTCAGTAAGTCAATTAATCAATAAATCAGTCAGTCAGCCATTCGGTCGGTCGATCGGTCGGTCGGTCGGTCAGTCAGTCAGTCAGTCAGTCAGTCAGTCAGTCAGTCAGTCAGTCAGTCAGTCAGTCAGTCAGTCAGTCAGTCAGTCAGTCAGTCAGTCAGTCAGTCAGTCAGTCAGTCAGTCAGTCAGTCAGTCAGTCAGTCAGTCACTCACTCACTCACTCAGAGGTAGAACTAGAGATAAATAAAAAATGAAATAAAAATAGAAACGAGAGAAAAACAAAAATAAATAAATAAGAGACACGAGAATCCCTTACACTCTGCCAATATCAAAGAACGCCAAAGAATCCCTTTTTTTCTAAATCAAATGACGTGATTCTCATCTTTTGCAAGAGACTTCGCCAAGGTTCGTCTTTGATCCGATGGCGGGAGGAGTTTTGGGTATGCAGATAATGCGATGCCACGTGTATACTGTCGTTAGGGATGACAGCTGTTTAGGTGCGCGGGGCTCTTTCGTTTCCCCCTTTCATTTCTTCTTCTTTTTCTCTTAATCTCGCTCTTTCTCTTTCTTTCTCTGACTCTGTGTCTGTCTGTCTGTCTGTCTGTCTGTCTGTCTCTGTCTGGCTCTGTCTGTCTCTCTGTCTCTGTCTCTGTCTCTCTCTCTGTCTCTGTCTCTGTCTCTGTCTCTCTCTGTGTCTCTGTCTCTCTCTCTTTCTCTCTCTCTCTCTCTCTCTCTCTCTCTCTATCTCTCTCTCTCTCTCTCTCTCCTCTCTCTCTCTTCTCTCTCTCTCTCTCTCTATCTATCTATTATCTATCTAACATCTATATAGATATATCTTTTGTCTTATCCTATCTCTCTCTCCCCCCTCACCCTCTATCTATATGTCTTTCTTTTATATCATCTGTCTTTCTATTGCTCTATCGATCTCTCTCTCGCTGCTCTCTCTCTCACCTCGTTTTTATTATCTCTCTTTTTTCTATTCTCTCTCTCTTTCTCGTCTCTCTCTCTTCTCTTCTCTCTCTCTCTCTCTCTCTCTCTCTCTCTGTTCTTCTCTCCTCTCCTCTCTCTCTCTCTCTCTCCCTCCTCTCTTCCTCCCTCCCCCCACCCTCCCCTCCCCCCTCCCTCCTCCCCTCTCTCTCTCTCTCCTTTTTCTTTCTCTTTCTCTTTCTCCCTCTTTCCCTCGCACTCTCACTCTCATTCTTACTCTCACTCATTCTCTTTCTCCCATTCTTTCATTCTCCTATTCTCTCCCTCTCTTATCCTTTTAAGAAATTAGAGAATGCATTCATGCGGAGAAATGACCTGGCAAGCGACCTGCTGTTGGCTCCACAGACCTAACACTAAGGCCGTGAAAGGATGGGATTACCCTCACCTTTAATACATGCATGATGTCATTCACTCTTAGGCATGACTCAGAAAAAAAAATATTATAAATTATTAAGAGTGATGCTTATACTTCATGAATAGAGTAATCGATTGTGGTTTTCACGTAAAGGTATTTTGGGGGATTTTTTAAAAAGTAGCATAATTTTTTTTCTTTGAAAGGTGTTGTATACACAGACAACACAATATTTTGAACACCGCCAATACCCTGCGAATAAGTTTTCCGCAGATCTTTTCGAGGAGGAACAGCAGATCCAAGGGTCTTGAAGTTTGGGTCTCACTACCTAGCAAACCTGGTAAATGTATGATGATATGCATATATGATATTTACGTACGGATGCATGTAGACGTGGAATTTATGATGGCTATTTGTGAAGTTCTTCTCGAGCGGGCAGCAGGTTGTGTGATATGCAGATGAGGCGGCCCAGCTGCGGCCTCGTACGTGCTGCGTGTGGCTGAGAAGTCTTGTGTCCCAGATATACAGTAACATTACACACTTTTACAGATACAGAGCTTATGTTATTCTTGTAAATAAAGAGAAGAAATTTTAAAAAAAAGGAAAGTAAGAGAGAGTAAAGCTTTAGCAGTTACAAGGTTTGAACACTGAATGCTGCCGCGACATTTCCGACTTGCTGTTGAGATGAAACATGTCAAGATACGGAGAGCCACGTTTCTGTCGCTGGCACTGCATCGCTCATTCTTTCGCTCCCTTCCACGCTCTTCCCTCGCATAGCTTCCTCTTCCCCCCGAGAAGAAACGAGTGTTCTTATATTTCCATCCTTTAGCCATCCTTCACCTCCACCTATCTCATCTCATCTCCGTATCCGCTCCATCTATCTTCCACCCGTCCGCAGGCCCCCGTGATTCGCCGAAGAATAGTGAAGCGAGATGGTTGTGCGTACATTCCCTTTATTCTCGTTGCCTGGGATATCCACTGCGATGGGGGGAAATAACGAAGTCGAGGAAATAAACAGATACGCGAGAATGATATTAAAAATAACGAACTAGGTGATGATAACGACCTATAGGTAAGTAAGGAGTGTTGCATTTTCCTTGCAGAGTTAGATCATTTAGGTTGATGCTTTAGGGTGTCTTTAAAGTATATCTATATCCCAGCGACATTTATATCTTTGTAATGGTAAAAGTTTAGAGATACTTCATAAGTTTGTTGTCTTGTTTCTCCCGTGTGAAAGTTTTCAATTATAGGTGTACGTTTGTTCTCATAACCACGTGAGCGTTCGTTTTGGATCTGGGTGGGAGGGGGAGGGAGAGTAAATGAGTGAGTGAAGGAGAGAGTGAGTGAGTGAGTGAAGGAGATAGTGAGTGAGTGAGTGAAGGAGAGAGTAAATGAGTGAGTGAAGGAGAGAGTGAGTGAGTGAGTGAAGGAGAAAGAGAGATAGAGAGAGAGAATTAATCAATAAATGAAAGTGAATGAAGGAGTGTATGAGTGGGTGAGGGAGTGAGAAAGAGAAGTTGAAGGGGGGGGAGGGGGTCTAAGACAATGCATACAAAACAGAAGATGAGAAGAAAAAAAAGTAGAAAAAAAAGAAATAAAACTAAAACAAACAAAAAAATGCATAACAAAACCCATGACATATATCGAAGAAATATATTAAAGACAAACAGAAGAAAAACCATTAACCTCTCCTCTCCCCCACCCCCTTCCCCAGCAAAAAAAAAAAAAAAAAAAAAAAAAAATGAAAAAAAAATACATATTAAAAAAAAAGAAGAAATAAAAAGATTAAAGCAAGGCAATAAACCGAGAAAAATAATCCCAGCAAAGGCAAGAGAGGAGCGAAATCCATCTCACCTGTAAATCGTGAACAGCCTTGCTTTTGCCAACGAGGCCGCCGCAGCACCGGGCGTTTGTCTCGCGGATTCATCGCCCTCAGGAGAAATATTCCCATCCGGAAGGCACTGAAGGGCAGGCGGGTAATTGAAACTAGAAGTTCGTAATCTTTGTCAAATATTTAGCGTTCGGCGGGAGTAAAGGACCTTTTATGTAGCCTTTACCGCTGGCGTGCTAAATGGAGCGCTAATTAGATAGTAGGGTTTCGGGAGACAGAGGGAGAAGGGAGGGGGGAAGGGAGGAAGGAAGGGAGGAGGGAAGGGAGGAAGGAAGGGAGGAGGGAAGGGAGGGAGGAAGGAAGGAAGGAAGGAAGGAAGGAAGGAAGGGAGGAAGGAAGGGAGGGAGGAAGGAAGAAAGAAAAGAAAAGAAAGAAAAAAAGAAAGAAAGAAAGAAAGAAAGAAAGAAAGAAAGAAAGAAAGAAAGAAAGACAGACAGACAGACAGACAGACAGACAGACAGACAGACAGGCAGACAGACAGACAGACAGACAGACAGACAGACAGAAAGACAGACAGACAGACAGACAGACAGACAGACAGACAGACAGACAGACAGACAGACAGACAGACAGACAG
>NC_061836.1:11593542-11596042 GCF_019202785.1 Penaeus chinensis
TCATCCTTATTCATCTCTTTACATTCCCTCTTCCTCTTTTCCCCTTTTTCCCTAATTCTCTTCTTTCACTCATCTCTCCTTCTCTCCTTCTTCTTTCTTTCTTTCATACTATCTCATTCAATCCCCCCCTCTCTCTCTCCTCTCTCCGGTCTCTCCTTGTCTTTCTCCCTGTTCTCACCCCTTCCTCCCTTCTCATCCCTCCCTTTCCATACTCTCTCCCTCATCTCCTCCCTATCACTCTCCTCTCCTTCTTCCTTCCATCTCACGCCTCCCCTTTCATCCTTTTTCCCCTTTCCTTCCCTTTTCCTATGCCTACCCTCTCCCCCTCTTTCCCCTTCTCCCTTCTCTTCATTTCATTCTTTCTGTCCCCACTCTTCTCCCCTTATATGCTTTCTCCCCTTTTATCCTTTCTTTCTTCATCTTCTCCCCTCTCGCTTTCCTCCATTCTCTCTTCCCCCACCCCATTCCTCCCATTCACCACCCTCCCCCTCCGCCCTCCTCCCCTCTCCTCCTCCCTCCTCCCCCTCCTCCCCCTCCCCCCTCCCCCTTCCTCCCCTCTCCTCCTCCCTCCTCCCCCTCCTCCCCCTCCCCCATCCCCCTTCCTCCCCCTCCTCCCTCTCCCCCTCCCCATTCCTCCCCTCTCCTCCTCCCCCCCCATAGCCCCCCCCCCCCATCGTCGTAGCCTCCATAAACCACGTAAGAAAGAAAAAAAAAAGTTAAACTCCGGAGAACCACGGAGACAGAGGCGAACAAGAACCAACCGGAAACTTTTTCTTCGTGGATATTTGACAAGTTGAAGTCGCCTCCGTTTGATGTCCACTTGCCTCACTTAAGCCCGTAATGACTAAGAAATGTTCCGCGAGCCAACTTCTGATGGAGAATATGAAGCGAGAGAGAAAGAGGGAGAGAGGGAAAGAGAGGGATGAAAGGGAGAAGAAGGAATGGGAGGGAGAGGAAAAGATAGAAGGGGGAAAGGGGGAAAGAGAGAAAGAGAGAGAGTAGGAAGAGGAGGGAGAGAGGGAAGGAGAGAGAAGGAGAGGGGGAGAGGGAGGGTTGGAAGGAAAAGAAGAGAGGGAAGGAAAGGGAGAGAGAGAAGGAGAGGGAAATGAGAGAGGAAGAGAGAGAAAGTGAAAGTAAAAGAGGGAGAGAAAGAGAGAGAGAGAGAGAGAGAGAGAGAGAGAGAGAGAGAGAGAGAGAGAGAGAGAGAGAGAGAGAAAGAAGAACAAGAAAGTGGTTACCAAAGGGAAAGAAAGATCAAGAAGCAAAATTTAGATAATAAGCAAGAGAAATAAAAGACTACGGCGGAGTAACGAAAACCAGGACAATAAGAAAATAAGTAAAGAGAAAGTAGGAAGAAGCAAGACAAGAGGAATTCCATCTTACCTTTTCCTTTCTAATATTTTTTTCTTCTTTTTTCTCCTCCTCCTCTCTGTGCTCAAAGGAAATAAGATTGTAAAGTTGAAATGACAATATATCTTTACATCTTGAAAATGGATAATTCCTTTTTCATCCTCCTCCAAACGACATAAAAAAAATAGATAAACAAATAAATGAAAAAATCAATACAAAAAAGACTGAATAAACGGACCAATAATAAACCAGATATAATGAATACCATAGAGGCAATCGCAGACCGGAATAAGCAACGTCTCCATCAAGATGTCATGTTGCTAAGGCTAACTCCGACATCGAATTTACAATGAAATATAAAACACGACTTAAACAGTGATTTTTGCGTTGCTCGGGTAACCTTTCGGAATAAGGTTTAAAAGCAAATTACAACTGTGTTACATCGCGTTGTTTGAGAATTATTTACAGAAAGAGTTAATTCAGTGAGTATATTTTTTTTCAAACGGTCTGGGACCCTCGGACCGCACGGGGACTATAGAAGCAACAGGTCTTTCATATTCCCTTAAGCGAGTGGGTTTCGGCCAAAGAATATATAAAAAAAATAATAATAATAATAATAATTTTTTCAAATAAATTCTACAAGAGTCACGATCTCTCAATATAAAAAAAAAAAGAAAGAAAGTTTAAAGACGCGATGTACATTTTTAGTGCCGCTGGGAATTTATCTTCAGCTGTACAGCCCGAGCACAAAAAGTCTCTCCCTTCTTCTTCTTCTTTTTTATTCCGCTGTAAAGGGAATGTGAATGTCCCTTTAGTTTATAGACCAACCTGTTGTGTATCAGTCGCGTTACCCGGGAAGTCACGGTTTCTTCCTTGTTTTTCTTTTTCTCTCTGTCTCCCTCTTTCTCTCTGGTTCTCTCTGTCTTTTCTCTGTCTCTGTCTCCGTCTTTCTCTCTGGTTCTCTCTATCTTTTCTCTGTCTCTGTCTCCCTCTTTCTCTCTGGTTCTCTCTGTCTTTTCTCTGTCTCTGTCTCCCTCTTTCTCTCTGGTTCTTTCTGTCTTTTCCCTGTCTCCCTCTTTCTCTCTGGTTCTCTCTGTCTTTTCTCTGTCTCTGTCTCCCTCTTTCTCTCTGGTTCTCTCTGTCTTTTCTC
>NC_061836.1:11613542-11618542 GCF_019202785.1 Penaeus chinensis
ATGGTAATGGTAATGGTAATGGTAATGGTAATGGTAAGGTAATGGTAATGGTAATGATAATGATAATGATAATGATAATGATAATGATAAAGATAAAGATAAAGATAAAGATAATGATGTTGATAATGATAATGATAATGATAATGATAATGATAATGATAAAGGTAAAGGTAAAGGTAAAGGTAAAGGTAAAGGTAAAGGTAAAGGTAACGGTAAAGGTGATGGTGATGGTGATGGTGATAATGATAATGATAATGATAATGATAATGATAACGGTAAAGGTAAAAAAGGTAAAGGTAAAGGTAAAAAAGGTAAAGGTAAAGGTAAAAAAGGTAAAGGTAAAGGTAAAGATAAAGGTAGATGTAAAGGTAAAGGTAAAGGTAAAAAAGGTAAAGGTAAAGATAAAGATAAAGGTAAAGGTAAAGGTAAAGGTAAAAAAGGTAAAGGTAAAGATAAAGATAAAGGTAAAGGTAAAGGTAAAGGTAAAGGTAAAGGTAAAGGTAATGGTAATGGTAATGGTAAAGGTAATGACAATGACAATGGTAATAATTGATAATGATGGTGATGGGGACGAGTAATGGTAATGGTAATAATAAAAATGATGATAATATTAATGCTAATAATCATAATGATAACAACAACGGTAAAGTCATTCAACATAATTGTGATACGCTGACTGCCAGTTTCAGAACAACTTTTGTAGTACTTCGCAGCCGCACATTACATAGTGTTACCAAGTGCGAAGAACACCGGCAAGTGTCTGCCTATGTTGCTGACCCTTTATATGTCCCCCGGCTGTGTACTGCCCATTCAGAAATCTTAATCTGAACCTCTATACGAACTACAACTCTGTCTCAGACTTATATGTAAGACAACCTGAAGTACTGCAAAAGTAGACCAAAAACAGTTCTGATATTACACTACCGAACGAGTAATTTTACAAAGCAAAAAACAAAAAGAAAAAAAAAAAACATATATTCTTATAATACATTTTCACACGAAAGCTGATGTGAGATTATTGTCATTATTGTTATTATCATTATCATTCCTGGTATTTTTATTATTATTATTATTATTATTATTATTATTATTATTATTATTATTATTATTATTATTATTATTATCACTCTTATTATTACTGCCATTATTATTATAACCATTACTATTATTTTTGACATTTTGATTATCAGAAATAAATCGTGATGTGTGTGTGTGTGTGTGTGATATATATCTATATGCATCTAATCTATGGATCTAACTATCAATTTCTCACTCACTCAGTCCATATAATTGTAATTGAGTAATAGGCCAAGTAATTGAAACAATAATGGTAATTTGATAACCGAACGAGTAATTAAGCCAACCAAACCAGCGTAATTCCTACAAGCCAGTTCACACTCCAACACCGCCGGCCCCGTTCATAACTCGGCCAATGCCCCCGGTGCCTGTCGGAGTGCCACAGTGCCATTCACGTGACGAACGCCGCAGTCAGTCGTGCAGCCGAGAGCGCTCTGACGGAGTGCTTTTCTGACCTCATCAGATTTCGTTGGACAAATTTATCATTAGGAGAGTTCAAATGCTACGATTGAACTTAGGACATCACTGGATTGCACTTAGGACATCACTTATAACGTCGATTAGGTGTTGAAATAATTACATACATATATATGCATATGGGTGTGTGTATATGTATATATATATATATATATATGTTCATATACTTTTTTTTTCTTTTTATTTATAGATATATGTTTATATGTATATGTATGAATATATCTATATATGTTTATATATACATACATATATATATATATATATATATATATATATATATATATATAATACGTGTATATATATAAACATATAAATTTAAAATATATAAATATATATTGAAATATATATATATAGAAATATATATATTACTTCGGTTCATCTAATGATTTCGTTTATGCTATCATTCATTTGAGTACTTCCATAGACTGTTTCTTTGTTCATTTCCAGTTACGCTGGGTTAGATTTTTAAAAATCGTATTTCTTTGCCATTTTCGGTATTTCTGTTAGATAAAGGATTGCAATCGGTTTCCAGCCCCTCTACAAGATTGATAGATAGATATATAGATAGATAAATGGGTGCAAAGATTGTCATGCAGGCAGATAGATAGATAATAACTAAACTTTACATTGTGATAGATGGGCTTTTTCAAGAACAAATTCTGATTTCCGCCAAACAATGTATGAGTAGTTAACTTGCCTGATTTCTTTTCCTAGTAAGTATTGTTACACAATAAAATTTCATTTTCTGTCTTAAGAAAATCTTCAAAAATTAATCACTTTCGGGAAATATGCTCATTCTTGCAGCGGTTTTACGAATACAATATGAAGACAAAAATGTTTATTCAGTATTATGCAGTGAAATGATGAATTGAAAGGGGAATTTCGTTTGTGATAAAAAAAAAAAAAACGTTTTACAGAAGCATATTTGGTAACCTTTATAATACTCCTTTCTTTGTTATTCTTTTCACTTTTCTCTTAAATTCAGTGAATCTGATCCGTTGTTCTATATCCTTTAAACACTAATAAAGGAATGCTCGAATTATCGATATACTTGGCGATGATTATTTACATTATAAAATATTTCCTAGTAAATTAATTGCAGGTGAAGAAATATTTCGCAGAAGATAAGAAGAATAAGAAGAGAAAGAGAAATGTAGAGCAATGGAAGGAAGAGCTTAATTCTGAAGCGTCTTATTTTTTCCCTCACGTCTTGGGTGTCACTCTCAGGATACCGCACAACATTTAGTCTGCGTTATTTTCACCGCCAAAAACTTAAAGGGGGGGGGGGGGAGGGGCACCGATGGTCCTTTCTATATTTCTCTTTCTTTCTTTATTTTTCTTTCTTTCTCTTTCTCTATTTCTTTATCTCTATCTCTATCTCTACCTCTACCTCTACCTCTACCTCTACCTCTACCTCTACCTCTAACTCTAACTCTAACTCTAACTCTAACTCTAACTCTAACTCTAACTCTAACTCTACCTCTACCTCTACCTCTACCTCTACCTCTACCTCTATCTCACTCACTCACTCACTCACTCACTCACTCACTCACTCACTCTCTCTAATGAGGTGCGGGGAGGGGGCTGAAGTGGAATAAGGAAGAGCATGAGAGTGAACGAGTAGGTAACATCCGATAATCTGTTCATGCTTCAAGGGCTTACTCTATTGGCGCTGTCGATCTTCTGGTGGCACACACTCACTCACACTCACAAATACACAAAAACACACAAACAAACAAACACGCACACGAACACAAACACATACACAAATCGAGGAAAACACTAGAGGACCCGGGTCACAGCCAGCGCCGCCGTGACAGCAGAGCAGGGCAAACGACCAAATCACCGGGAACAAGTCATTCAGAAAAACTGCATTTTACTCCAAGAACTTTGATGACACAGCTGTTATTCCCGAAGACGCGGAGGAATGCCCTGGCTTCTCCCTTAATCCATAAGGTAATCCATCAAGAGGTTCATTGAGGGGATTATGTACGTGTGAATTAGCATACAAGTAGGATGCTAATAAGGCATGATGAAGGATCAAGAAGGGTGATCACGCTTTCGTAAATGAGGACAAAGGGAGGAAATTGAGGACAAAGGGGAGAACAGAGGATGTAGGCCTATATGCCGATTTCCCCTCTTTCTTTCTTTCTTCCTTTCTTTCTCTGTTTTCTTTTTCTTTTATTTCTTCTGCGTAAATGGAATAAGATATTGGCATACTTGTCTCAGTCTCGTATTTAAAATAAATTGAGTCGGTTCAGTGAAAAGATAGCCAGTGTTTTTTATCATACTAACTTTTCTTTCTTTGTTTTTCTTTTTTCTTTCATTTTTTTTAAATTTATTTTTATCTTGTTTTTCTTTTTTTCTCTCTTTGTCTAAAAGCAATTTGTATTTCGCAGCGAATAAAAACAGGACACAGCGGACATTACCAATTCCACAAAAGCGTAATTTGTTTTCCATGTCCATTTTTCCCTCAGTTGTGTTGTTCGTATGTAAATCCCTTGTTACTATTATCATTATTATTGTTTCTTGTCATTGCTGTTATTACCTTCGTTAATATATTATTACCATAGATGAATGACATTGTTGACATTAGTAATCAATATCATTTATTTCCTTCTTTTTTTCTTTCTTTTTTGTTATACGCTGTGATTTATATTCAAGATACTGAGCCCGTGTGTCGTAGTTGCAGTCTTTCTCAAAGGCTGCCGAAATTTTCACACAATTCCAATTCTCGCAGATGCAAGGGAAAAATCCTTTACAGACTCTTTTACAAACTGTAATAATATTCGGACCGGTTCCCTCTAGACTGCATTTACATATCCGCTTGTAAACCCACCCTGTTCCTTGACTCAGATCTTTGCAGTTTCCCTTATAAGCAAAAATTCGCCTTCCTTCCCACCCTTTGAAACTCGACCCACGCGCCCTTCACCTCCGGTCGGCGCCTCCCTTTCCGCCCTGGAAGATGCGCGGGTTAGCATGCGATTCCTTCAGCTGATCGGGAAGTTACAGTGACGCTTCGGGATTTTATATTTTTCTGTTTTCCTTACACTTATTGTTTTTTTGTTTTTTTTTCTTATTTGTTGTCCCCTTTTTATTTTAGTAGTAGTAGTAGTAGTAGTAGTAGTAGTAGTAGTCGTAGCAATAGCGGTAGAAACAGTAGTAGCAGTAGTATTAATGGTGACGGTAGCAGCAGCAGTATTTACTTTCGTTCTTGTTATATTTACTTCTACTTCTTGTTTGCCTCTCATTTCTCTTTATCTATCTATCATCTTCACTTTCCTCTATTCTATGTATTTTATTCCTCTCTCTTCTTGTCCTTACCCTCTTCTGAATTTTACTCCTCCATTTCTTCTTACTCTGTTATTTCTTTTTTTTCTACTCTGCGTGTTTATCTGTTTTGATTGTTTTTGTTGTTGGTGTTGACGTATGATATGAGATGCGCC
>NC_061836.1:11621042-11638542 GCF_019202785.1 Penaeus chinensis
CATATATATACATATATATACATATATATACATATATATACATATATACATATACATACACACACATATATATATATATATATATATATATGTATACATATATTTACATATACATACATATATCTACACATACATACATACATATATACATAAGGTTTTTTAAGTCGCTAATGGCTTCAAAGTCTCCTTGACGCGGTTCACTCCTTAAAGCCTTTTCTGGCCCAGTCGGAAAAAAGAGGCTTGGGATTGTAGATGCATTTCACGTTATTCGGTTAATCGTCCATTAGCATCTTGTTTAGTTTGTGTAGGATCGTAAACAGTCACAAAACATTCGAAAAATTCAGAAAATGGCTGTCCCACGATGAGGTGGTTAGTTTCAAAGTGGATTTCCTTCTCATAGATTGCACTCGCTGGTGCGCGAGACTTGCTAGGATAAAAATTTCTGCATCTCCTGTTGCGGTTTATTGTTTTGTTGAACTCTTGTTTGTGCGTTATATCGAGTAAATTTTAAAAAATATTATTTACCTTTCTGCGAAAATAGTTTGTTATCTCTATTTTCGTGGCCAGGGACACTGGCTGTGGCCACATTTCGTGAGCAGTTTCCACTCCGTCTTCTAATCTTTATTATGTTTATCTATTTCGGGCTACTTGATATTTCACACACTGTTTGGAGGTTACCACTTATTTGGTTGTATGTGTGACGCTTAGCTTCATGTGACGTGCAGCCAGATTCATATAATCTATAACAACATTCATAGTTTCCTAGATGCTCCTAACCAGTCATAATGTGTGATGTATTTCAGGAATGTTAGACTGAGCATGCAAAGGTCAGGGTTCAATAACGAGGCCAGGAAGGGCGAGGCGATTGAAACGAGCGACACTTTGAGACACTACATGCATCTAGCGATGAACACAGACTTTACTTATGGGAGAGGCAAGAGTAAATGGAAAGATAGTAGAAGAGGATAAGGCTTGGATATAAATATTACTGGGAGTTAGGCGTTAAAACAAGCGAGCAAGAAAAAGATTGCGGGTGTGTAGACTACCTAGAGCACATACCTTGATACACTATTAGTGTCCTATGCTTCAGACATATGGAAATGCAGAGATGACAGGTTTACCTGAACAAGCTGTATGGATGATTAGAAATGGTCAGATATTTGAGGCAGTAACATCTCACTCAACAAACATTTTCTCAGGGATTATAATTATATATTGCACGCATATTATATATTATGTGTGCCGTATGTGATTATATGAGCCAAGGAGAGGACTTATCAAGTGAGGGTAGAAAACTGTCGTGTTATATCAGTTGGCTGATATGTAAACCATTGACTTTGAATACTTGTATTTTTGTATTTTAAGTATTGTATATATTCTAATCTGTTGATATACCCAAGTTCTGTATTTGAAATGTGATTCCACGCATGTCGCTATGCTATCTGACTCCCTGGAGTCACTGGTGGCGGCGCTTGATGCATTCAGTAATGATGCGAGGCCCTTGACCCTAGAGGTCTCCTGGACCAAGACCAAGATTCAGGACTTTGGGGGCCTGTTAGGGGAACCCGTTCAGTAGATCCGTGCTTGCAGTGAGGACGTTGAAGTCACATACCTTGGTAGCGTAGTCCATATCTCTGAGCTGTCAGACTAAGAAGTCAGTAGACAGATTGGTCTGGCAGCAGGAGCCATGAACTCAATCAACAAGACCATCTGGAGATGTCGGTACCTATGCAGAAGAACCAAGTTACGTGTCTTCAAGGCATTGATACTGCCAGTTTTGCTCTATGGAAGCAAAACATGGATGCTGTCTAGGGCCTTGGAGTCCCATCATGATGCCTTTTGTAACAAGTCTCTTTGCCGGATCATGGGGTACAGTTGGCAAGACCATGTGTCCAACCAACGGCTACACCATGAGACTGGTATGGGACTTGTTACTTGTATAATCCGTGAATGACAACTCAGGCTACATGGGCACTTTGCTTGTTTCTCCGTGGATGACCCCGCCCATCAGATTGTCTTTCTGCGAGACAATCCTGGGTGGAGGAGCCCCACGGGACGACCTAGGAAGTCATGGCATGGGCAGTTCGACGAAACCTGACACAAGGAGTAAGAGATGAGCCGAGGGCCTGCCTGGTGACTCGCCATGAGGGACCCTCGCGGCTGGAAGCGAAGGCTGGATGTGGCCATGCGCCCCCGTCGGCATTAGTCCCTTGATGATGGTAATGATGATGAACTTGCATGCCAGGGCATGAAGCAATTCTCAATCTCCAGCTGATGAGTCATGTAACACACATCTGTGGTCACTAGCACCTCAAGCAAGAGAAAGTTCTGCATTGTTTTGGGGTGATTACTGTTGTAATTCTGTGCTGCATCGAACTTTCCTTGCTGGAGAGTGTCACCACAGTGTCTCAGGGACTGTGAGACTGTCGAGGACAGTGAATTGATTAGGGATAGCCATAGAAACCCCATGAGCACATTGCTCCTCACTGTCCAGGTAAAACACCCAGGGGCAGTCACTGGACGAACAGGAGATTTTGAAGTGAACCTGAAAGATAGCCCCAACTAATTATGACCCCTATGTTAAACCCATTGTTGTCATGTGGTTTTGGAAATGGAGACCAAGGCCCAATATCGGGGATTTCCCCTCCCTTGGGCCTCAGACCTCGGCTCAACCAATTTTGCAGTCTCTTCTTTTTCCCCTTTCCTTTTCCTTCTCCTGTCCACTTCCTAAGATGATAGAGCTGTGATGAAAGAATAGAAGACTAGTTTTGGACATGGACACAGTATTCCTGTTTAGTTATTTACATTGCTTCATTACATACTCAAGGGCTACCATGGTCAATAATTATTTTATATCTTTACTAGGGGTATTTAAGCTTGCCCTTTTATCAACTAGTCCCACTGACTTTAATTTTTCCAGTTCTCAAACCCCTGACCCTCCTTTGATCACGACTCAGAACACTACTACTACTGCTACCACTTCCTCGATATCTGCTGTCAGCTCCAGTCCATTCCAAGCCACCAACCAGGTTATTACCCAATCTTTGGAAAACATTCCTTCCTTGCCCAACATCCTCTACTACATCTCATCCTCTCCAGTCTTCTTCAGTTTCTACCTCCTCTTCCCTTATTGTCTGACTCTCCACAGTTCTACCTCACTCAACACCACTCTCTCTTTCTCGCATCTTCGTTCTACTACTTCCTCTTCTACAAACCCTTTGAGTACTCATTTTAGCCCAGCCAAGGGAGATAGATTTGTTGATTCCCCCTCCCCCCTTTAGCCCCTTACTCTCACATCCTCTTCTTCCAATCAAATTTCCAAAAACAAGTAGGCAAAGTTTCTTTCTGCAGTTGTCTCCATCATTCTCACCTTGTCATTTTTAAATCAGAGCCCCAAGCTCAAGCATTATCTACCCAGACTGGCTTCACTGGTAAACCTGTTCTACCCAGCTCCACCCCTCCCTTAATACTTATACCAGAACTGTCTCCATTTCCTTGACAGATTGTTCAGACTGTGGAAACGTCTTGCTCTCTTGCCTCAGTCACTATGATACAGTAACAGTGCAATATTACACTATTCCCCCAACAGGCTGCTGTAGCTCCTCCACCAATATTGTCAGTCTTACATTCTTTATTTATGACCTCCCCCATGATGCTTGTATTGGCAGAGAGCCCTTCCTTATTCAGCCATATCGACCTTTTCCCCATCAGTGTCAGAAATATAGACATCTTGGCCACCCTGCCAAACACTGCCCACAACCCCCTTTGTGCTCAGCCATGTTATGATCGTTCAAACTGTTCAATCTGTGCTATAATGCTGCTGTGCCAATTGTGGTGGCTCCCATAATGAATTTTATAGGGTCTGAAGTGGCAGTTCTTTGTTTCAAACTTGATCTCATCTTACATGAGGCCGGACAGGAAGCACAACAAGATTTTTCTCTTGTTCCCCATGCCAGTGTTGCCTTTTGCCCTGCCCCAATCCCTTCCTTCCAAGATGTTTGCACATCCCCCTCAGTATATCTTCTTCTTATTCCCATTTCTGCCCCCTACCTCTCCCAGCCATTCTAAATCCAAACCCAAATCTTTATCTTTTTGTAGTCTTCATATCTAAATATATGAATGTTGTGTATTTGCATAAATGTATAATTTCATCCACAGTATATTCTGTGGTATAGTTATTGGTTATAGTATATATATTATTTAGCATATATATTTGCAAAAAAATATAAATAGTTTGTGTGCATTGGTTTGTATATGTATTTTATGTCTATATGTCTACATCTTAAATATCAGTAGGTCTACATACATGATTAGAAATTGTTCAGAACATTTTTTTTTTTTTTTTTTTTTCAATACTATTTGCATGAAAGAGTAAGGAAGAGAGATTAGGTTTTTCACATGAATAAAGGTGTAATCAGTAATCACATCCACAACTATGGTTATTGGTAGCTGACTGTTTGTATATATTGAATACCATATAACTTTTTAGGTATAATGAAATGACATATAATGAGAAATCTTTATTTCATATTACTGCCTTATTGCATAGATGATAAAAAGATGTTAACATGAGCTGGGGAACAGACTGCACAGTGCTATGTAAGCTCAACCTGTTTCTGTGGTATATGTTTCTTTTTTCTCTATTTGTTTCATTATTTTTTGTGGATGAGCTGTTAGTCTGTTTCATGGTTAGGTATAGATATTTGGATCAACCACGCAGAACACAGCTTCATGTTATGTATATTTATATATATATATATATATATCTTTTTTTGTCAGTTTACCATGAAAACATGACTAAACATTATGCTGGGATAGATGGCCCCTGGTTTTCAGCAGTAACCGTCCATGGTACACATGCCTGCTAATCTATTATGGAGGCTTTTGGGGATGCATGGGGGTCAGGTGTTATGGGGAAGATAGCTATATCACCTTCCCTTTGTTCAGGGGAAGTTACAGTATGGCAGTATACACAAAGTTTCAACAAGTCTCTGTCGGCAATATCCAAACACTGTTTTTAGAACATTTCAGAACTGCAATACCCTTTGGGACTATTAATAAACAAATAAGGCTGAAGTCCCATATTGCACAGTGCTGAATTCATGGTGGAAAGTAAGTTTTAATTATAAAATAATGCCCTAATTATGCTTAACCTAAGAGAAGCATTTGATCATCATCATCCAACAACACCATAGAAATGCTCCTCTAAATTCTATAATGAATAATACAACCCTACGAAAATTATTGTTTCAGAATCAAGAGGTAAAATCCATAACAATAACAGATGCATTATAAAACCTTCTTAATCCCAACATGGAAACTCCTAAGAATAATTCATACCCACAGATTGACAAAACAAATATTAAACAATCACTTTAAGCAATCCACCTAAAAATCAAGATAAAATCAAAGGTTTTCAACAAGCAGTCATGTTGGTTTGGATTAACAAGGCTTTTTTGTAATCAAGCAATCAACAACATGAACGGTAGACTCTATGGATAGTGCTCTATCAAAAACAAATGGCTTAGGCCTGCACATAATACCAATAGGAATCTGATATGCCAAATAGACTTGGGGAAAATATCTAGCCAACTAATTAATAATAGTATGCATACTATTACATTTATTGGAACTGTAAAACTGCAAATGATCATACTGTATATATACACACTGCAGTAAAACTCACAATTGGCTGAAGAAATTGGATGTATACATAATCTAAATAATCACACCCAATCAAGGATATGAACACAGCTTGAGATAAGACCTATTGAAAGTTAAGTGTGCAACCTTAAACTGTATACATTTCTCAATGTTACACATAGGTTAAACAAGATTTTTGCCTCAGACATTATAACAGCTTTTTTTTTTTCTCTCTCACTTTTACATCAAAGACAAATCTTTGCAAATTTAATGCAGGTGCAGATCTTTACTTATCCACCTCTAGAACATCTATCAAGTCTACTAGATTCAGATTCCTTTTTTTTTTCGGTTTTCAAATTCTAGGGAAGGGTCTATTAAGGTTTTAAGTTTCATTATCATGTCCATTTCAATCAAGGGATTTACAAGAAAAAATATGATTAAAAAAATAAATAAAGAATCACATTACCATTCTTTATGTGGGCACAAGGCTACTTTGAAACTATCTTAAATTTCTAAAGGCCACACATTGGTGCAGTATCAAAGATTACTTCTTTTCTGTCTTACTTATACTCTGTCTGTATATATGATAAGTCATTAAGAGTCCCTGTGAGCATTTACAAATTAAAACTGATCATATCAAGCATCTGACACAGTCACATGGCTTAAAAAGAAAATTACAGGAAGCCTTTGTAGTAAGGACAATTTCTGTTTCATGATGATACAACTTATACAAACATTGCAGCCAAGATTTCTTAACAAATATGTCACAAATATACGTCTTGCAGAACTGCCCTTCATTCACAACTATTAAACACCAAAATTGAAAAATAAAAAATGTAACAGTTCTGGGTATTACTTAGATGGCAAAATGGTGAGTGCTACAGTTCCCCTTGCTTCTTTCAGAATATATACTGCTTCTGCATGGGTCAGTCCAGCTAGTGATTCTCCATTCACTTCAAGAATCTGATCTCCACGCCTTAGGGATCCTTCACGAGCTGCGGCACCACGTTCAAAGACACTCTTCACATATATTGGCAAATCACCTAAATTGGAGCCGAAGCCTCCAACGATCGAGAACCCAAGGCCATCATCACGTCGCTCCAGCAAGATTGTCCTGATACCTGATGTTTCCTGGGGTTCCTTTGGCTGAATCTGCTGCTGTTGCTGTTGCAGGGGTGGTGTCTGGGGTGGCAGGTGGTGTGGCTGGATGAGCGGAGGCAGATGTGTGCGGGGGATGGGGACAGGGGGTTCTGGCGGGACTTTGGTGCTGCCCTCAGGGGAGCTGTCACTTATTGTCACTGGCCATGTGTTATTCCTGAAAAATGGTGCATAAAAAATTAGACTGCTGGTACAAAAATGAAATGAGGTTCATTATATATTTGCAAAGTTTAAGAGAGTTATGGAAAAGAAAAAGATAAATGTGAATATAAATAAATGTTAATGCATTCCCATCTTTTTATATTTAAAGTCATTAACCCATTGGTGACACGTGTAGAAAACTAAAAAAAAAAAAAAAAAACTCTACGCTCTGGAGAACCACGGCAACGCGCCAAATTTGAGCGCGTGAGTTCGGTACATCAAGCCGAATCACTGCCTCGGAGCACTGTGGCGCGTCGCCGCGGCGGACAGCCGCACGCCACAATAAATGTAAATATAAAAAAATGGCATAGTATTAAAAGTCAGTACTAATACAAACCTTTACTTCCTGTGTATGCCATGAAAGTACGGAATAAATATTAGGCATCTGCTAGTAATATTTGTCTAATACATTACATCTCATTATCACTCACTTGCAAAAGCATATTTTTAAAGTGGGAAATTCCATTAAAAGTACTGTTTAACATAAATCAGAGAGCTCTTACGCGTTGTTATTGGAGTTAGCTTTCTTGCCAGCCTTAAGTCTTCCTAATTTCATACTGACAGAACCTGGAGCACACTTGAGAATAGCGGCTGCCTGCTCCTGGGTAGCCTGGCGAAGGTCTTTATCGTTCACTTCAAGGATCTGATCACCTTGCATGAGCCGGCCATCACTCTCAGCCACACCACCCGGAACCTAGAATGTTGTAATTGAAAAGTTAGGCTGAGTTTTCCTAAAAAGTCCATACTAGGATGGTGAAAGGATGGGTAGGAGACACACATCATTCTACAGATATCTTCAAAACCCACAAGGTATAATACTGAAATATTTGAACTCACCACATCAGAGATGAAGACACCAGGGCCATTCTTACGTCCAACTATAGAAAGTCCAAGACCCTTGCCAGACTTCTTTGTGAGTTGGACGGTGATAATATCATACAAATCTTCTTCCTTCTGGCTTCCCTCTTCACGGTAAACAACCATTTTTACCTGGAATTCATGAACATTGTTACTAACAATTGATAGTAAGATGCTAAGAGGCTTGTGATAACAAAATAAAAAAAAGTAGTTTCATTTATTGTTACTTCTCTTTTAGACTCTCAATTATAGATTGAATTTCAAAGATATTTGAGAACTGCTTCTTCTTAGTAATTATGAGTATGATAAGGAAAAAATGGTGAAAAGGATAAAGAAAAAAAAAGGATGACCTTCCGTATTTGGAGTGACCTTTTGCACAACTAAATATGGTTTGTTTTTACTCCATGTGTGTGAGCTGCTGTGTGTCCTTAAAATATGAAGCATGTTATAGAATAACACAAAAAAATAAAAATAAATTAATCAATATCACTAAAATGTGAAATTTGAAAAGTATCACTAAAATGTGGAATTTTAAAAATATTACTAAAATGTGAAATTTGAAAAATATCACTAAAATGCGAATTTTGAAATGAAAATCTCTGTTACATGAGTAATTCTCTGAATTTGTTTTAGCATGAAACCATTAAGATTCAGTTCAGTGGAACAGAAAAATATACTGTTTACAGAACAGAAAATAATAATTAATGCTTAAGCCTATGATATTACTGGGCATTAGTTCTCTAGAAAAAAAGATGAAAAATTATATAAGGATAACAACTTCAATTCTATCGGCCTTCAGGATGGGTCTTCCTAATTGCTCAAGAAAGTGCTATTAATGTGCTTCTCAAAATGTTATTTTTACCATTCAATCTACCTATAACAGTTACACTACGAGACTTAAACAGAGCTGGGTTCTATTCAATTTTCCAACTGGCAACCTAGGGAGGAATGCAACCTACTGACTTGTACAATGCTATTGACAAATAGGTTAATGTATAGATATTTTATTTACAAGCTAACACTTACATATTCAAGACCTATTCTAAGACTTTCTTACATTTTTTAAAGTAAATATGGGGATATTTTTTTTAACTTTTGTCTTTGCTCAAATTAACTTCATGAAATAACTGACTGATTTTTGTATTATCTATATTACTGGACTTCTAGTGTATCTTTTTCCAAGGAAGGTTGGTGTGTTAGGGAAAATAACTCTTGTTAACTTTACCTTCTCCTTATCCTTTATAACATGCAAAATGAAGAAAATGTAAGTACAAGTTTATGAAAAAGAAGTGTTCCTAGATTCAAACTTAGAATGTAAAAGTACTAGGTGAAAAAGAGAAATGTTAAAAATCAAAAACATAATGGCAGAAAATGAGAAAATTCCTGAAATGAGAATATTTTGAAATACCCAGGCAGAAACATATATATTAAGCATTTAAATTCCTTTTCCTTTCAAAGAAATTAATCTCTGGATCACTATTACATATTTCAAAGACTATTCCTCTAAATCAATATATATTTTGCATTTTCATACCAAAACCTCCTGAATTCTTTGACTTGATCTGTTCTTGAGGAAAAATTACTAAATGGAATTTTTGGATTCTCTTAAAATTATCAACTGCATAAAGAACAACCCATGCTTTAAATTCATGAGTGTACTCAACATGTTAACAAAAAGAAAGAAAAAAAAATCACAAACTAAGTCAATATTTTCTCTTTACCTTTGATGGCGTCTGTCGTAGAACACTTAGAGCTTTCTGGTGTGTTATGTCCCTGAAGTTCTCATTGTTCACATTAAGAATCTGATCACCTGGTTTCAATCTTCCATCCTTAGCAGCTGCACCATCAGGGTAAACTTCATGGATGATGATAGCACCCTAAAAATAAATAAAGTATGAATATTTTGCTACTATATTCAACAGATGCAAGAAAATACAGTTTTCATTATGTACCACTATTTTGACCTTAGATTTTTGTTTCTCTTTTCAGTAATGTTTAACCTTACTCTACCTTATCTTTATCAGTCATAATGCAGATAGATTACATAAGAATCAGAGATACAGCTATTGTTCCCTTTTTTGTAATAGCAAGAGAATTTGAAACACTTATTTGAATATTTTTAATAACTACACACAAGATGAAAGATAGCAACTAATATATGACTTACTAACCACTCTAATCTATTAATGTAAAAAAAATGGAATTACTACACTGTTTTATATAATACATATAATACAACCAGGACTATAAACAAAACCGCACTCCATTATGAATCGCCAAGCACAAAAAGAACATGAAATTAGCCCCACAAAATACCCATGAAAAGCACATTAAAAAAAAAACACAGAAAACAAGACATAATATTTAACCTTTAAACCTAGTTCCATTCCCAATCATTTATTTCAGCATCTAACGTTATCAACTTGCTTACAACTGCATCACATATTCATCATGAAAATTCATAAATACATTGTCAAACAGGAAAAATCAAAAGCATTATAAAAAAAAAGCCCTATTTTCAGTCAACAGAAGCAACACACAATAACACAACTAAGCACTTATTGTTCATTTGGCTCACACAAGAAGCTACAAACTAATGCATAAGGCTAGTACTTCATAAGTACTTACTCTCTTGAATGATGCAAGACCAGGAAGGAAGCAAGAAGAAACAAACAAAATGTTACTCTGATATTTAGAAGAATACATAAATGGTGATTTTATATTGTTCTACTGCACAAAAAATATACATGAAGATGGTTAAATACTGAAAAAAGTAAACAAAGACAGAGAGAGAAAAAAAAGAATATATCTTCTAATTTGGTCAACCACTATAAAACATTATTCATAACTATACCAAGAATACCAGTTCACTTTCCCCTCCTCCTCCCTCAATACTTGCATTTACATATCTAAATCACATTTTGGTTCATTCTGATTTACTTTCTTAAAAATAAGTAAGCAAAAAAGGGGGAGATCAGCACATACCAGGAGTGTATCAGAGCCACCCACAATGGACAGGCCAAGACCCATCTTCTCCTTCACAATTTCTATGGTGGTTTCTCTGCCTGGCCGGATTTCTGCTGTTGCTGGGTCCTTTGGAAATGAAAGGAGAAAAAGGAAATTAACATTTTGTATTTTAGGGGCTATTCCTTGCCACTCGATGCCGTATGATCACCTCATGTTTTCGAAAATTTTGTCCACCTGAGTATCATTTTGATAGAAGAATAAGAAAAAAAAATGCATTAGTATAATTATTGATCATTAACACAACAAAAATTAAAATCAACTTATATTGCCAGTATCAAAAATGGTTTACTCTACATTTATATAATTTAATTTCCTTCTTTATTCATATCATTCGAAATTGTTTTTTTGTTTTTTTGTTTTTTTCCAACATTCGATCCAATGGTTTCCCAATTAATGGCATCAAGTGTCATGTTCTCTCTTTCTGCCTACTCTCTATTAGGCTGAAAATGAGAGCAAAATGTCATTAAAAGCATCTGCAACATTGACTTCATGACCGTCTGTGCCACACAAAGTCAGGTATTTTCTAATGCCTCATGACGGATTTGTTCACAGTGTCCGTTAAGAAAAGCAGAGGCATCTAAATACAAGAAGCAAATTTATGTGCAACATTTATCTTTTACAAAAATTACATAATTACTTTTTTCAGATACCCAATGTGCTTCCCAAAAGCCATGTGTCATTTTCACACACACTTCAATTCTTTTGCTTAATATGAAGCTGACACACCAGCAGGTATTGAGAAGTATGCTTATTAAAAGCAATATTCAGACTTTATCTGTAAGGCCACAATGGAGTCAGTTATGAAGGCTTTAAAGCAAAATAAGCCACTGCCATTGTGCTGTGCATATGCAGCACTTTTAATCTTCATTTACATGACCATAAATATGCACACACACATTAGTGCAAACACTTGATTTCTGCCATTACCATCTAAGCTGCTAATATAAAAAAAAGAGTGTGTGTGTGTGTGTGTGTGTGTGTGTGTGTGTGTGTGTGTGTGTGTGTGTGTGTGTGTGTGTGTGTGTGTGTGTGTGTGTGTGTGTGTGTGTGTGTGTGTGTGTGTGTGTGTGTGTGTGTAACATACATATATATGTACATATATATACATATATATACATATATGTACATATATATATACATATATATATACATATATATATATATACATATTTATATACATACATATACATGCACATATACATACATATATATATATATACATACATATATGTACATATACATACATATATATGCATATACATATATATATACATATGCATGTGTATGTATACATATGCATATGTATATACACATGCATATGTATATACACATACATATACATATGCATACATATATATACTCATGTTTACATATACATACTCATATGTATATATAATAAACTTATGAATATGTAAACATATTTATACATTTGTATTTTTTTAATTACTGATTTTACTTATTAATTTATTTATTCATTTCCACAAACCCTCACCATTTTGCAGGCATTATAATCATAATGTAATTCACAAGTCTAGTTGGAATTTGCACTGATATGGGTGTTATTTTAGTCATTCTAGCTAATGGCAATATGTTGAAACCTTCCTTCTACCTCCTCTGTACTCTCTGGTGGAGGAGGAGGTTTCTAAAATGAATTTGTATTTGTGCACTAATGATGGAATTGAACAACCACCTAAACAAGATTTTTCAAAAGGTGCTGTTGAATTTTTGCTCCATATACCCTTAAAACTGTATCATGAAATAAAGTAATCAGCAGCCAGACTAATTTTATCTGCATTTCTATAAAAAAAAAAAATTAAAAATGAGTCATGAAGCTACTCAAATATCACTGTTCTCTCCCCACTGAGGTAACTTCTATTCAGAATCAATCTTTGCTAGTTCTTTTGATGCCTCTGGCCTAGGATTTCCTTTCTGAAATTGATAAACCCTGCTAGTTTTAGATATCAAATAAGATTTCTTAAAAAATAATGATCTTTCATATCTATATAACTGCTAGTATATTTCTGTAGCTACTCTTTTCAGGCTCAATTGTCATTTCACACCTCATGCATTAATTGGTATCAGATTTTGTTACTTGTGTTTTCACAAAAGCAACAGGTATGGAGAAGCTTTGTTAGCTATCTTTAAGTCCAGGATTTCCATTCAGAAATTTCTAAGAGCATGTAATTCATACTATTGTAATAATTGTATAGGCTACTGAAAACAGCAAATATTATGATCATAATAAATTTGAACAATAACATATAATTCAGATTTCCCCTACTTTCTCTAATAATTGCTGCTATAAGGAATTTAACCAGTTTAGTACATATTCTTCTAGAAGTAAGCCTTTTGACATTAAATACTAACCCTTATTCTGAATCTGATAAATTTACAGTAAATTCCTATTATCAGTAGGATAACAACAGCTCAACCAGCACTCTTTTCTGCTCACACAACATGGCAAGTGCTCTAACCAGTGGCTTCAAAATATATTCAGTTATAAAAAATTTTAACATCATCAAATGAAAAAAAAGTCTTCCTACTACTGCTGTTGCTCCTGAAATTGGAATTACCAATATGTAATATATAACAGTAATAAAAATAATACATTTTAAAAGAAATTGAAAAAATCTTCCCGCTAATATCTCTTCTGTAACTTCTCAAACAGATTTTAGTATGCACTATTCAGTATGTTCTTATGCGTATTAGTATCAAAATGGTCATAGTTAAATTTGTTTGCACACTAAAAAGATCAATAGGCAGCTTATAAGCAGAAGCATTTTGCTACCTCTTTGACTTCCTCTGGTGCAGGATTTGCCTTCTGAAACAGTTATTCAATAATAAATATATCCAAATAAAAAAAATGGGTAGAGTAACAAATTTCTTTGCTTTGAAAAAGAAAGAGGCTGCTCTTTTGAGATTTGATAGAAAAATGAACACTGTTCAGCTATTCACAGCACACTCAAAAGGCATGCCATATCTGAGCTGCTCAAGCTATTGGCAGCAAAATATGTCAAAAATTGTTTTTTCTTGGCAATAGCAATGTATAAGCATAAGCATTTCTTTGCTACCTCTTTTGGTGGCTCTGGTGTAGGAGCTGGTTTCTGAAAGAGGTATTAAATTGTACAGCAAACTAGAGTTGCACTAGATATCTTTATATAATATTTACTGCAGTTTTCAATTTAAATGCTGTTATCATTCAGATGCACTTGTGACATTGGCAACAATGTGCAGTCAGACTATTGTATCAAAATAAAACATAATCAATTATTTGGCTGGTAGCAACCTATAAGCATAAGCATTTGCTACCTCTTTTGGTCCTTGAGCAGCAGCTGCACCCTTCTGAAAAAGGCATTCATTTGTCCATTTGGGGTGAAATGAATACTGCATGATTTTGTTCCACATGCAATAATGATATTTTACAAACAAAATGAAAATAAAGTAAGTAGAAAAAAAAAAAAATCAAAATCCCAAAAATAACACAGTAAATAATAGTAAAAGTAATTCAATAACTGATGACAATGATTTTGAAAAATGATTTTGAAAATAAGGGAGGATGACAACTGTTTTAAAAATCACCAACCTGTTTAGGCTCCTCTGTTGTAACAAGTGAAGAGGGAGAAGATGCAGTTGATATCGAGGAAGTCGTTGAGGTGATGGAGGCCAAGCCATGCGAGGACAACCGTTCCACAGGAGCAGCGCGGCCAGATGGAATAGGAGGGGAAGAGGGGGCCGTTTGGATTTCCGTTGATGATGTCACAGGTGTGGCCGCAGGGGGGGGCAAGGAAGAGATCGATGGTGGTTTGGCGGGCAGGGCAGGTTTAGGTCCCAAGGCAGGTTTGGGTGGCACATCTGTTGAAAATATGTTATATTGTCATAAAATGGCCTTCTCTATTTTTAAAGATTTTTTTTTTTCCATTTTGAAATGGAAAAAAAGAAAAATACAGGGAAAGAAAACAGAATGGAATGAAGCTTCACTCCTTCAAGCTCTGCTAAAATGATTTACATATGTACATAGATCACACACTACAGTGAAAGTTTCAACATATACCAAAGGTCAAAGAGTAGAGTGCAAAGAAATGTTACTTTTCTTCTGGATTAGAGTGAATTTTCATTTAGTCTCTATGCATTTCCAATCATACTTCTAATAAATGCTTCTATATTCATTAGTCTATCTACAAAGCCACACAATAACACCCAGCCATGAAACAATGAATGAAAGGAATTTCGATACTAAAAGAAAATTTGGTTATTGAGAAAAAAATATCACACAAGGCTTGCATTCATGTTTTATCTTGGAATAGAAGTAAACAATATTTCAGGATTTTCATTTGTTATTAAACATTGTTAAAAAAAAAAATAATAAAACATATCATACTAGCTGTCAGTAAAATATTATTCAAACAAAAGCAATACACAAAACTCATGATAAAAATTCTGATATTTAATGTTTTATAGCTATTAACAATTTTATCTGGCAAAGCTAAGACACCATCATATCAATAAGTGTACAAATAAAAAAATGAATATCTTGAAAAAATGTAAATTTCATAGAAATATTTTTTATTTATTTTCTTGAGATTTTAACATTTCTAGCAATTATTCTAATATCATAGAAGAGACACAATTCATGCCATTTAAATGAAAGCTTTTCAAAAATGCACAAATGATATCTGCAAATTGCACCATCAAATATTTAAAAACTAAAACACAAATAAGTAGTGTAAATGCATATCAAACATAAGTCATTTTCTCCTGAAGCTCCTTCTAGGCTACACAATCCAGGTAAAGGGAACACATTTTCTTTCATATATAAGACAAAACATAATGTATAGCATACAAAATGCAATACAAAACAGGTAATGCCAGCTACTAGCAGTTCCTGCAAATTATATTACTATTTGTTGCTATCTTCTGGTTCTCTTAAAGAGTGAGTGAGTGTGGCAATTAGTGACAAAGTAGTGTTAGGTTGCTATACAAATTAGTTGCATTAAAAATAAACCCTAATAACCATTCCATAATCTATAAAAACTTTCAATTTGCAATGGCACCAAAAACTAAGTAACTATACACAAGAATATCATATCTTAATTACATGTCAGGATACAGAGATATACCAAGCAATACTGCCAAGGATGAAACACACAAAATACAACTTGGACGCATAACATGACGATAAGGTATATGTATATAAAGAAGGTGGTACCAGCTGTTGAGGAGACTGGTAATGCTGGTGTTGGTTGTACAGGGATTGGATGAGGCAAGGGGAATACAGGAAAAAAGTCATAATAACAAATATATTGGGATAACATGTCGACACGTCATACTCACAGGGCCATGCACCAGCCCACAATGACCACCAGGATCACGGCGCAGCGGCACCACACGGCCAAAAAGCACAGAAAGTGAGGCACAACACCGTGTTAGTATCTCAATCACTATCGCACAACATTAGATACACACAAACACTGTCTACACTCAAACATACACAGTCCATCAATGAAGATCAGTGACAAACAAGGAGAGATGTATCAAATGGTTTTCTACTAAGAAATAGTAATCTCCCTCTCTAAATTTTTGTGAATCTTTTTCATTAATCATTATTATTATACGAGTACTATTACTTGGTTCATTCTTTCTTGTGTAAATGACTGTATCAAAATATTCAAAACAATATCAATAAACAAACTTACTGACATGACCAATATTTGAAAGGTGCATTAACATGAAGAATTACTTATGAATTACTCTTTTGGTCCATAAAAAGACAAATAGATAATTTCATGTAGTCAAATATATACTATCAGATAAAAGTTACATCCTAATATTCATTCAATTACAATATATTCTTGAAAGTTACCACGTAAATAACTTAAACTTTGAATGAAACCTCAAAATCCTTTTTAAAATAAATGTGAAAAAAAATCTTCATCAGACCAGAGAGATGATGAAAACAGGTTCTGTTCTACCCACGTCTAACAATAAAGAAGATTATAACAGATTAACAAGAGAAAAGAAAAGACTAGTTAACTGATGAAAGCAACATCAATATACAAAAAGCAATAAACATTTCCACCTTTTGCACGCAAAAATAGAACTTGTCAAAGTTAACTTCTAATATTCCTGCACAAACACTACTGCTGAAAGAAAGACTTGTTATAACCAGATATATAAGATGCCCAACAATGAAGGGAAAATGATTCTCATAGTTATAGTCAGTATCTGACCTAATTCCTCATGGGTAAATATGAGTAAATTCTGTCACTTATGACTCACACAGTTGATGAATTAATTAACTGACTAGAAAAAATGTATATACATTACATAACACAATTTGCCAATAATTTTACATTTATTATATGAATAATAATGAAAATTCCATATTTACAGATACCCCCAATTTTCTTGCATCATTAGACAACAAATCTCAAAGTTCTATTGATTTTACCTGGCTTTTTGCCTGGAGCGGGCTTCTTTGGATCGCTGCCTGCTGCTCTTGCTGGGTTGGCTACCCACATGTTGATAACACCCTCAGTTTTCTTGAGAATGTTGGTTGCCTGATCATAATCAACTCCAACCATTTCTTCTTTGTTTACACAAAGAATTATGTCTC
>NC_061836.1:11646042-11648542 GCF_019202785.1 Penaeus chinensis
GAAAAGCCTGCTTCACGCCTACGCTGGGAAAGGCTGAGGCAGACGGTGCTTTTTTTTTTTTTTTTTAAACAAAGGGATATTCTTCGAAACAAAAAAACAAAACAAAACCAGGAGAGGAGATCGAAGGCGAAGCTCGCTGATTGGCTGCGTGGCCAGGTCCTTCGACAAACAACAGTCGCCATTAACTAAGACAGCTAAGTGAGCCCCATGGAGGGTAGATCAGCGTCCCTCTACGAGTTTTATTCTTTCTAATCACCATAAACAGATAGGGAAATAGATAGCGATATATAATAAAATAGATAGATAAATAGACAGGGATATATAATAAAATAGATAGATAAATAGACAGGGATATATAATAAAATAGATAGAGGAATAGATAGGGTTATATAAATTGGTCGATAGATACATAAATGCAAATATATAGAGCTACAGTAGCTAGTGGTGGTAATAGCAGTAGTAGGGGTAGTAGTAGTAGTGGTTGTTGTAGTGGTAGCAGGGGAAGAAAAAGAAACAGCAACAACCACTGTGGAAAATGGCAATCCAACCCCCCCCCCCCATCCTTCCGCACGGCTGCCTTAGCCCCCCCCTGCCCCCTCCTCTTATTTCCTTTCAAAATAACTCAGACACAAAATTTAATTTGCAATTCGTTTTTCTTTCCCGTTTTTTTTCCTTCTTATCTATAACATCTAACAAGGTTTTGATGGCGCAAGAAACAGCTGCTAGCTCGAACTTTTTAGCCCGCATTTTTTCTTATTTTTCTCTCTCTCTCTCTCTCTCTCTCTCTCTCTCTCTCTCTCTCTCTCTCTCTCTCTCTCTCTCTCTCTCTCTCTCTCTCTCTCTCTCTCGCAGCGAAATTATACGTCAACGACATTAATTCCAAGCTATTTATGTTAAGGGATGCAGTGCTGAGACGGGTCACATTACACTGGTGTTTCAGTCATCTCAAGGCTACACGGGCAGGGTCAGGTAGCCTACAACTCCATTTTGTATTATGCGGCTACACAATTACCCAAGTCTACGAACAAAGGCTATTTTTTTTTTTTTTTTTTTTTTTTTTTTACTCATTAATATTTTAAACTAACATCGAGATGGGAAGCGAGGGGTTACCTTTCGACCTAACTTATGATTCCGTCTTTATAATTCATATGTCATGTGATTAAATATTTTTTTTGGGGGGGTTCCTGGTCTCGCTAGTGAAACCCACACCCCTAAAATTACCCGGATTTTCCCACAGGAACACACAAATACAGGTACAATGTGAGTTTCAAAAATGGTAATCAAGTGACTGAATTCAGATACATTTTTTTGCACTTGGTTGGCCTCTCCACTTGATTGACTATATTCGTTTTCCTCTCGTCACTGCATAATGGTCTTGGTTAAAAACTCGCCGTAGCATTGATCAACATTGCAAATAGTGAATAAAGTATCTATTATTAGCTTCCTTTAAAAATTATATGTAATCCTATTATCCTTAGATTTAGAAAATCGAATGAGATTCCCCCGAAAAAATGATTACATAAAAGTAAATATATCTAGTTTCTTTAAATAATATATTTTTCCCCCTTTTCCTCTCCAGTGGCAAAGAAAAGTCTTGGAAAATGCGGGTGAAATAACACCAGCTGATACCACGCAGAAATTACCCGCGCCCAACACAAACAACGACAAGAATCCGAAATTAGCGAATTAAATAAAATGATAAGTTGGATATGAAAATGAGAATAGACGGAGGAATATCATGATAAGAAAAACGCAAGGTCGCCCACATACATGAATACGCATACATACGAAAACACACGCACAGCCACTCACACACACGCACGCACGCACGTGTACACACACACGCGCGCACATACACTCACTCACTCACTCACTCACTCACACTCACTCACTCACTCACTCACTCACTCACTCACTCACACTCACACTCACACTCACTCTCACCCACTCACTCACTCCCCTCTGGTAAAAAAAAAAAAAATAATAATAATAATAAAAAAAAAAGTTACAAAGATCAAAGCCCCGCCACAGAAGATGAAAGAAGAAAGAAACCCAAAAGAACGGCCGGCGCGAGGACCGGTCCCCGAGCCCCAGCCGGCTGCATAAGCGAGAGAGGCCTTCGCAATAATCCCAAACTTCAATTACAAATATCATACTGGGATCGGTCGGGCGTGAGATGGCGTTGGCGCGATCTGGCTCTTGGACAAGGGCAGAAGGTCAGGGCCTCGATCACGCCATCCGCGAGCCTCCGAGTCCTTATCACTTCGTTTTGCTTTTTTTTTCTTCTATTCTTTTCTTTTTTTTTTTTTTTGGTCTCACTTCTTCCTTCTTCTTTTTTTTTTTTTTCTTTTTTTTACCCCGTCTTCTATATTTCTGGCCGATTGCTATTCCGTTGGGTTTCTTGGTCACGTTACGAGAAACAAGAAGTGAGAGTCGTTTATCGCAACCTCGAGGAGCTGTTTTATCTTTTTCTATTACTGCGAATATCATTTTTTCCTTC
>NC_061836.1:11653542-11661042 GCF_019202785.1 Penaeus chinensis
AGGGATAGGGGGATAGAGGGATAAAGGGGGAGAGAGAGAGGGAGGGAGGGAGGAGAGGAGAGGAGAGGAGGGGAGAGAGAGTGAGTGAGAGAGAGAGCGTGCACTGGTTACAAAGCAGGAGAGGAATACATAAACATTGAAACGCAAAAAGAAACGTAAAAAGAAAAAGAATAACACGAACAAAAAAAACAACAACAAAAGAAGGAATCCACAAAGCGAGGAAGAAAATACGTCAACCACGAAAACGGAAGGATGGCATGATAAATGGAAAATGGACAAGGGGAATAACAAAATAACCTAATAAAGGCCGGGAATAAAGACGAAGCGCCCCGGGAAAGGGAAGAGGAGGACCTAGCATTTGTGGGGAAGGCCGGGGGGAAACGCCGCCTAAATGAAGAGGGATGAAGATTAACGAATAATGGCAAATAGACGAGAAATAAAAGGGTGTGATGACTCGGGCCGACGGCAGTAGCGCGACACGGGCGGCGGGAGGCAACTTGCAACGGAATTTATGTTGCAAGGGACAACGTAACAATGCATCAAATGGGACACATTAAAGCTGGGATGATAGTGGTGAAATAGACAGTATAAGAGAGCACTATGTAGGTTTTTCTT
This sequence comes from Penaeus chinensis, assembly GCF_019202785.1. Taxonomy (NCBI): domain Eukaryota; kingdom Metazoa; phylum Arthropoda; class Malacostraca; order Decapoda; family Penaeidae; genus Penaeus; species Penaeus chinensis. The sequence continues at coordinate 11,654,158 of NC_061836.1, forward strand.
CTGCGTTATCTATGCGGCATTGCAGTCCAAGGAGAATTAGAGAATGAGAAACGAGGGAAATTGAAAATAAAACCCCGTGGATGAAACAGACACAATGCGCCGTCGCGATTAAGTGAAGAGGACGGAAAGATGGAGAAGAAAAAGACAAAATAAAAGTAAACGAGAGAAAGGAGCCGACGTCCAATGACATGGAGGACGGAGGCGGGAGGTGGAAAAGAAAGAAATCGAGAAAAAAAGAGGACGAAGGGTGACGAAAGGAAGAGGACGAAAGAGAAGAAGAGCAGAAGGAGCAGAAAGGGAGGAAGAAAGGAAGGAAGGATGATGCTGACGAAGATCCTTTGGCGAGTCCCGAAGAGGAACCTCGACAGGTGGGAGAATGATCCTGCTAATTGATAGCTAAGGCGCGGAGGATCAGGGGAGACGGGAGAGGGGAGACGGAGACGAAGAGGGGAGAGGGGAGAGGGGAGAGGGAATGGGGAAGGAGGCAGAAGAAAGAAAAGGGGAGAGAGGCGAAAGGACAGAGGAGAGAGAGGAGTAAGATGAGGGAGAGAGAGGAGAGGGAGACGGGAGGAGAGAGTGGGGAGAGGGGAGGAGGGACAGGAGAGAGAGAGAGGAGAGAGAGGGGAAACGAGGGGAGAAAGAGAGGGGTATCAGGAAGGGGAGGGGGGGAAGGGTGGAGGGCACAAGCGAGAGGGAAGAGAAGGGGACTAATTACGGATAATTGCCCTCTTGTCTACGGTCTGAGGGGGTTTACGAGGGGAAGGGGGAAGGGGGGGGGGGCACCAGCAGCTAACGATACCGACGTGAGAAGAAAAGCGGGCTGAGTAGGGAAAGGGATGGGGGGGGGGGGGCGGAAGGAAAGAAGTAACCGTGGACAATTTCGGAGTAAGGAGAGGCAGAGAGAAAGATCACATATAAACATATATATATATATATATATATATGTATATATATGTATATATATGTATATATATACATATATATACATATATATACATATACATACATATATATACATATAGATACACATATATACATATAGATACACATATATACATATAAATACACATATACATATAAATACACATATATACATATAAATACATATATATACATATATGTATATATATGTATATATACATATATATGTATATATATACATATATATGTATACGATATGTATATATATACATATGTATATATACATATATTTATATATGTATATATACATATATATGTATATATACATATATATGTATATAAACATATATATGTATATATACGTATATATATATACATATATATGTATATATGCATATATATGTATATATACATATGTGTGTATATATATACATATATATGTATATACATACATATATATACATATATATACATGTGTTTATATGTATATATATATGTATATATGTATATATACATATATACATATATATACATATATGCATAGATATGTATATATACACATATATGTATAAATATACATTTATATGTATATATACATATATGTATATATACATATATGTATATATACATATACATACATGTGTATATATGTATATATATGTATATATATGTATATATATGTATATATATTTATTTATATATATATATATATATATATATATATATATATATATATATGCAAAGAAACCGTCAGCGAAAGGGAAAGGTAAAGGGAGAGAAAGACTACGAAACCCTCATCGCGACCGAAGGAACAAAATGCAAGAAGTGGAACACAGCCGCGCGAGCGAGAAGACCCGTGAGAAGAGAACAGCCTCCGAGCCTCGCGTTCTCCTATCATCATCGCCAGGTCAAGCCCCCTTTCTACCTCCCCGTCTTCCTCCTCCTCTCCTTCTGCTTCCACCTTCCACCCTTTCTGCCTTTACCCCCCCCCCCCTTCCTCCTCTTCTTCAAACTCCCCCACCCCCGCACACCTCCCCATGATTTTTTTTTTTTTTTTTTTTTTTTTTTTTTCTAGAGCGGCGCAACCCTGACATTTATTGAACTATTTCTCCGCGCCCACTTTGCGAGCCTGCCCCGGGCGAGGGCGGGGAGGTGACGCCAAATGGGCAGAGGAAACAAGGGTGTGGGAGGAGGGAGGGAGGGAGGGAGGGAGGGAGGGAGGGGAGGGAAGGAGCGAGGGAGGGAGGGAGGGAAGGAGCGAGGGAGGGAGGGAGGGAAGGAGCGAGGGAGGGAGGGAGGGAGGAAGCTAGAGAGAGAGAGGAAGGAAGGAAAGAAGGAAGGGAGGGGGAGCTGGGAAGGAAGGAAGGCAAGAAGACAGGAAGGGAGGGAGGGGGGGTGGGGCGAGGGAGGGAGGGAGGGAGGGAGGGAGGGAGGGAGGGAGAGAGGGAGGGAGGGAGGGAGGGAGGGAGGGAAGGAAGGGGAGCGAGGAAGCAAGGAAGGAAGGAAGGAAGGAAGATAGGAAGAGAGGGAGAGAGAAAAGGAAAGAAGAGAGGGAAGGAAGGAGGGAGGGGGAAAGGAAGGGAGGGGTAGACATATAGCCAGAGAGCGCGGGAGTGAGCGAAGACAGGGCACGATTTGTCATAAAGAATAAAAAAGTGACTTTTCCCAAAGAGTTTCTCCAGGAAGGTGAAGAAAATGATCAGCAGTATCAGCAGAAGGAAGAGGAGGAAGAGGAAGAGGAAGTAGAACGAGGAGGAAGAGAAAAAGGAGGAAGAGGAGGAGGAGGGGGGGAGGAGAAGGAGGAGCAAGGAGGAGGAGGAAAGACGAGGAGGAAAGAGGAGGAAGAGGAAGATCAAGAGGAGGAGGAAGAGGAGGAGGAAGAGGAGGAGGAAGATGAGGAGGGAAGAGGAGGAGGGAAGAGGAGGAGGGAAGAGGAGGAGGGAAGAGGAGGAGGGAAGAGGAGGAGGGAAGAGGAGGAGGAGGAGGAGGAGGAGGAGGAGGAGGAGGAGAGGAGGAGGAGGAGGAGGAAGAGGAGGAGGAAGAGGAGGGAAGAGGAGGAAGAGGAGAAGGAAGAGGAGAAGGAAGAGGAGGAGGAAGAGGAGAAGGAAGAGGAGGAGGGAAGAGGAGGAGAGAAGAGGAGGAGGAGGAGGATTGGGGTGGAAGAAAAGGAAAATGGAGAAGGAGAACGAAACGAGGGAAGAACGAGAAGAAGACAGAGAATGAGAATGAAAAACCGGAAGGATTGAAAGGAAGGCGAACAACAGAAGAGGAGGGATATGAAAAGGTGGAAAATAGGATGAAAAAGAAGAAGAAGAGAAGAGGGAAAATTAGAAACAAGAAAATAGAGATGAAAAAAAGCCGAAAGAAATACATCGAGGAAGAACATCGACATAAACAGTAAAGAGCTAAGGAAGAAAACAAAAACTGAAGAAAAAAAGAGTAAGGTAAACGCATTGTATAAAAATAAACGAGAAAAAAAAAAAAATTCCCTGCAATTTAGGGGATACGAACACAAAAAAGCTCCTGTTTGCATCCTCGTTAAAAACGCTGGCAGTGTTTGCAAGTCCTCTTTCTATCGTCTTTATATTAATCACAAAAGAATAATCATGACTCATTTCCTTCAAAAAGCAATATATAAATAGAGAGAAAAAATGTTTTTTTTTTTTTTTTTTTTTTTATAAATGTTAATATCCCACACTGCCAGTCTTGCAGATGTAATATACACATACATGTAAATGGCAGGGCATCAGTGCACAGATCTCAGCGGGTATGTGCGGAATTAAAAGGATTTCGCGCACATACGAACATACTAAATCAAATATGTCACACATACATTTAGACACGCACGCGCGGGCGCCTCTCCCTCTGCCACAAACCTAGAGAGAAAGAGAGAAAGAGAGAAAGAGAGAAAGAGAGAAAGAGAGAAAGAGAGAAAGAGAGAAAGAGAAAAAGATAGAAAGAAAGGGAGAGAGGGAGAAAGGAAGAAAGAGAGAAAGGGAGAAAGGAAGAGAGAGAGAGAGAGAGAGAGAGAGAGAGAGAGAGAGAGAGAGAGAGAGAGAGAGAGAGAGAGAGAGAGAGAGAGAGAGAGAGAGAGAGAGAGAGAGGGGGGGGGGGGGGGGGAAGGGGAGGCATAGAGAGACATAGCAATAGAGCGGTAAGGGAGGAGCCAGACACAGCCAAAGAGAGACAGAAGCAGGGAAAGAGGCAGAGGTAGTGGCAGAACGAGAATGAGAGAAAACTGATAAGGATAAGTCAGATATGCGAACCGCCGACCCCTCGGACTGAAAGGCCGACACGTTACCACTGTCCTAGCCCGGAGGCTGAAAACTGATAACGGCAACTTCATTTTTAATCAACAGCATCGCTATTCTCCACCGAGTTGCCAAGCGGCAGATAAAAGTTGCCAAGCGCCCAATAAGAGCGCAGATTATCCGGCCAGAGAAGGGTCAGACCAAAAAGAAATCAAATAGGCATGAAGGAGTGCCAACGCCCTAAAGCTGCACCAGAGCCACCGCACTTGCCACGCAGGGAGGGAGGAGAGGGGGGTGGGAGTGCCACCTAATCCACCATCTCTTCCACCTAAACCTTCTCCTCTTTCATATCTACCACCTCCACCTTCTCCTCCCCCTCCACCTTCTCCTCCCCCTCCCCCTCCCCCTCCACCTCCTCCTTCTCCTTCTCCTTCTCCTTCTCCTTCTCCTTCTCCTTCTCCTTCTCCTTCTCCTTCTCCTTCTCCTTCTCCTTCTCCTTCTCCTCCTCCTCCTCCTCCTCCTCCTCCTCCTCCTCCTCCTCCTCCTCCTCCTCCTTCCTCTCTATTTTCAACACCATGTCCTTTTCCTCCATCCCTTTCCCCATTCTTTCTTCTCCTCCTTCTCTTTCTCCTTCTTCAGCTCCCTCTCCCTCCTTTTACTTTTACTTTCTCCTCCACCTCCGTCCCTATCACCTTCTTCTCCTATCCACCTTCCGATACTAAACCACAAACGTCTAGACCCCCCCCCAAAAAAAAAAAAAAAAAATCCCTCTCCTCTCACCCCCCCCCCCCTCCTTCATAAAAAAAAAGATAATAAAATCTAGGAAAAAGACAAGAGAGAGAGAAGGCCAAGAGTACAAATAACAGCAAACATCACACGACACACGAAGCCCCGTGACCAAAGCTAAAAGGCTAAGAGGAAGAACTTGGATGCTGAAACACGACTTCGGTGCATTACGGGAGGAAATTTATTGCTCGGAGGGAAGGACGGAAGGAGGGTGGGAAGGAGGGAAGGAGGGAAGGAGGGAGGGAAGGACGGAAGGAGGGAAGGAGGGTGGGAAGGAGGGAAGGAGGGTGGGAAGGAGGCGAGAGGGTGGGAAGGACGGAAGGAGGGTGGGAAGGAGGGAAGGAGGGTGGGAAGGAGGGAAGGAGGATGGGAAGGAGGCGAGAGGGAGGGAAGGACGGAAGGAGGGTGGGAAGGAGGGAAGGAGGGTGGGAAGGAGGCGAGGGGGAGGGAAGAAGGGTGGGAAGTAGGCGAGAGGGAAGGAAGGAGGGTGGGAAGGAGGTAAGGAGTGTGGGAAGGTGGGAAGGAAGCGAGAAGGATGGAAGGAGGGAAGGAGGAGAGGAGGGAGAGAGGGAAAAGGAATTGAGGAAAGGGAGTGGAAAGAGGGAGTGATGGTGGGAGAGGGAGGAAGGGATGAGAGGAAATAGGGAGTGCGGAACGGAGAAGAAGGAAGAGGAAGTGAGGGAGAGAGAAAGGAGAGAGGAAGTAAGGGAGAGAGGAAGTGAAAGAAGAGGAGTGAAAGAGGGAGTGAAGGAGGGAGAGAGGGAAACACAGAGGGGTGAGAGAGAGGTGGAGAGAGGAGTGGAAGAAGAAAAGAAGACAGGAAAAAGGGAGGAGAGATGGAACAATGACTGAGAGGGAGACAGGGAGGAAAGAGTGAGGGCGAGAAGGGAAGGAAGGAGAAGGAAACGGAAACGAATGAGCATAAGGGAGGGTGAAAGCAAGGACGAGGAAGAGGAAGGAAGGAAGGGAGGGTGAAAGGAAAGACGGGGGACAGGAAGGGAGGCTGAAAGGAAGGAAACAAAGAAAGGTAAAATTCCAGGAGCGTTGGGGTAAAATGAAGAGGACGTTCACAATGGAGGTGATGGGAATGATGTGCGAGGGAAGTAGATCGAAGGGAGAGAGGATGAAGAGAAAGACGAAGAGGAGGAGGAAGGGAAGGGGAGGAGGAAGGGAAGGGGAGGAGGAAGGGAAGGGGAGGGAGGGAAGGGGAGGAGGAAGGGAAGGGGAGGGGAGGGGGGAGGAGGAATGGGAAGGGAAAGGGGAAGGGGAAGGGGAAGGTGGAATGGGAAGGGGAAGTGGGAAGTGGGAAGGGAGGAGGAAGGGGAGGGGGGAGGGGGGAGGGGGGAGGGGAGGGGGAGGAGGAGGAGGAGGAGGAGGAGGAGGAGGAGGAGGAGGAGGAGGAGGAGGAGGAGGAGGAGGAGGAGGAGGAGGAGGAGGAGGAGAAGGAGGAGGAAGAGAAGGAGGAGGAAGAAAAGAAGAAGGAGAAGAAAAGGAAGAAAAGGAAGAAGAAGAAAAAGAAGATGGAAGATCTAATAAAAGAAGAAATCAAGCAAAAGAAGGAGAAGACGCAAAAGGCGCACTTAAAAGAAATATTAATATAAAAAATATATAAGAATAACGAAACGTACAACACAGAAACCACATTAATTAAATTAAATTAAATGAAAAAAAAAACAATCTAATCTAAAAAGGAAAAAAAAACAAGAAAACAAACATTAAAAGGAAAAAGGAAAGATATAAAAATCGGAAAAAAAAGGAATAAAGAGGAGGAGGAGGAGGAGAGGTCGTGAAACACAGTCAAGGCGACAAGAGTGGTTTCCAGGCCCTTGACAGACGGATTGGCCGAACGAAGACGCCAGTGACAAATACATGGGACGGTCTCGGAGCAAATGCCAAAGGACGATGGAAATGGGAGAGAGGAGGGAGG